>NC_056742.1:70598148-70713148 GCF_019279795.1 Protopterus annectens
CCAAGACTAGAACTGCCCACTTGGACTTTTCCTCATCTCTAGCTTCTTCTCCACCATACCTCTCAACCTCTTAGCACACAAAAGTTGGACAAAGCCATAAATAATGGGGAGACAAAGACCCAAAAATAGGGACAATTTTTAAATATTGCTCTTATAAACTTAGAAAGTTGATAGACAAACAGCTTTTGCAGTATCATAAATTTTCTTAAGGGTATAAAGTCTGAAACTTAAATGTCTATAATTATTTTTCGACTTCAATAATTTTATGAAGAACAGACAAATATGAGGCAAAAACTAGACATTATGCAAAAATCTGGACAATTAAGAGGTATGCTTTCCACTATTTGCCTCACTGCAAAAGCCAGGTCAGTTGTCTAGTATCCTCATCTGAATCTGAGCTGCTCATCGCCCATCTTACTTTCTACCACTCTTTATATTTGTTTTTCACTCTCTGGCACTTTCATGCAGTGTAACAGAAGTCTGATACCTCTGTACTGCCAACAGTTGCAAATGTCCCTTTTGTTCTTGAACACTGGCACTAGGATGCTTATTCTACAGTCATCTGGAATATACCTTTCTCTTCATATTGGTATCAGTACCATCAGGAGTCATTCCCCAACATCTTGATCATATCAGCTATGATCTCATCTGAACCTACTGCTTTTCCTGAGTTCATTTTTCTTAGTGGTATTTTTGCTTCTTTTTGGGTAGGCTCTTCTTCCTCTTTCTTTGTAGGTTGTGTATGGGGCAGTACAGCTTCTGGGGGGTATTTTTCATTCAGAAGTTGCTGGAAGCATTCCTTCAATCTGAAGTTGATGTCCTGTGGCCTTTTGGTCTTGTACGCAGGTTGTTGGTGGCATCCCTTACAAATTATGTCTGATGACTATCTTCCTTATCTTGGTACCTAATAGAGCGGTTATGCTTTCTAAGGTTATATGTTGGTGCACCTCTGAATCATCTGGAGGCTAGTGGAGGAAGGTCCCATTCTTGATAAGTTTAAATAGTTGTGAGGCAAGTAGAAAGTCAGCATGTTGTTTCAGAGTTAGCCAGTCAGCTTTTTCATTTATTTTGCAGTGGTGTTGATTTCTTGAGTAGAGGGTGATGAGTCTCCATATGGCATTTGAGATGGACTGAATGGTGTATGCATTACATACATTTATCAGTGCAACAGTGTGATGGGATTTTGCCAGTACTTTTATTACAATTTTCTGTGTTTAAGACTATTTTACTATAGTCTCCTTTCTTTGATATTGAGAACAGAGAGTTACCAAAAAAAAAAAAAAAAAACGGAAAATAAACCTGACATGGAACAATCATCAAAGAAAGCTATAAAAGAAATAAAAAAAAAATTAACAAACAGTATTACCGAGGAGAGTACTATCTGCAAGATAAATTAAGGCTTTTCACATCAGTCCTCTTTGTGAAGTCAGAAACAGATATGATCTTCAACCCACAGACTTAACAGTGGCCAACCTTATGGTGGTCTCCTAAACCACATACAGAACAGAAGGATCACATACATTACATTTGCTCACTACTTTTACTGTCCCTGCAGTCATAAGAAAAGGGATTACTATATACTGTTTTCTTCTCCCAGCAGAGTATAGCTATTGCAGATGTGTAGATGAAAAGCATCAATAGGCAATGGCAAATAATAGATATATACACCTAGGTATAATTTTCACACTGCTGTGTGCTGTACCTGGCCACTGACTGTATGTGCATATATTTATTTATTTATTTAATAATTGCTCACCAGGTAAGTTGACTGATCGATTGACCCTTTTCAGCCATGACTCAAGCTTAAAGAGCAGAAAATACAGCAGCATATTTCAGTCAACAATATTATACACAAAATGAGTACACAGCACCATTCAGAACATAATGGTAAGAGTGAAAGAAAAATCTATACAAAATGCAAGCTAAGATATCTACAAAATACAGTGTGATCATAAATATAATACATAAGCTCTTATATGCATATGAAATATATATAAGATGCCACATTAAGAGGCTGAGAAAAGTTTCTTAAATGCATTCTATTATTCATGATATGGGATGGAAATTTACCTAACCATTGTCATGGTAGCAATTGCAGCTAGATTGAGTAAAGAGATGCTCTTTAACTGCATCTTGTCCTGGTCGACTTCAATAAATAAACAACACCGAATGACATTTGTCGACATTTATTAAACTTCCATAAATATGACTGTTAACCAATAGTTATAAATTTCAACCAAAAACATGACACCAGTGATAATAACATCCATAAAAGAAAACATAAAATAACCATAAGGGCAGCGTAACCGCTCACCCTTGATAAGCAGCGTCCCCCACTTGCTCACTTAACTTTGCATTAACAAGGCAGTGTTACCCCGCTCACCTTCAATTTATTGAATTACACCACCATCCAAATAAGCAGCTGTGCTTGCTCATTAACTTATCCAACAGAGCAACCGGTCACTTTCTTTCCCAACTTTTTGAATTGCACATCCAACAACAGAGGGGGAACAAAAGAGGGCAAGCCTGCCCCTCTTCTCCACCCACCAGCCTGACCAGGCTGTTCCCCCTGTCACCATACACTCCATAAGGCCAAACATCATTCGGTGTACCCACTGTTAGTAAGTCAACTGTACCCTTGCCTTCTAAACAACGAACCATGAGCCCACTGCCACTTGATACCATGCAGTGGCAAATTAACACCTTCACATCAGATTGCAACCCCAATTTACTGCCCAATGAATGTAATAACCACATAAGCCTTATCCAAATTCCATTTAATAGCAATCTTATCCTCACACCAAATGATTTCCACAGTCTGACCCCAATTGCTCCCTAAACTGTAACACTAAAATTAAGCAAACTAACCAACACAAGTACCAACACCTGAAAATGCCCAATGCCACCAGCCCAAATAAAGTTAGTGACATGCCATCACCGCACAAACTGTAATAATTAACCAACCCCCCCCCCCCCATTCAAAGTCTGAGAAAAATCACAAATGCAGACTGCCATATCCTTACCTTTGATGGCTGCAGCACTATTTGACTATTATAACCTCCTCACCATAATCTTTACTTATAAATCAGCCCCGGTATCCTGCCACAATCATGTAATCCTTCCACCACCACTTGACCTACCTCAGCCCACCAGTACTTCCCTAAGCAGTAAACCATTACTTAGTACACTCCCCTGGAGATTCTCCTACCTGACCCATTCCAAGAAAACACCAACTCCCAATAAAACAGGAACACCAATCCTGCTGCTCCCCACACAACATCAGCAAAACAAGACATTACCTTGTTGGTGTAGGAAAGGAAAACACCCCAAACAAGCTCCAATATTCAACTGCCTGCTGGAAAAGCATGACCTCCTTACCTACTGCACTATCAGCCACCACATGCCTCACCTTCCTCTCTAGCGAACTAATATTTACATGCTGTGGCCATTGTATAGGCTCTGAACAAAAATTGATAACCAATAAATGAAACCATCCATAGGCATGGTAATGCAGCTGATTGCAAAACCCCAATGCCCAAATCCCCCCCCCATCTGCAAAACAAAAGAAACCGTAAACCCTCTGAACCACCAAACAAACTTCATAGCCACCATAAAATCCTTGACTTATGCCACAAATAGAAATTGCTGACCCAATGCATTTAAAATTACCTTATTAAACGCAGCCCATAAATTGATCTACCAATCAGACACTGCATATGAAGGAGAATTTCATTACCAAACTTATGGGAGTCAACTAGTGATTTCTATACAGCCTATAAATACTGTATGGGCCCGGTTAACACCTATATCAAGGACATAAAAACATTTCCCTAAACAGCAGTGCAAAAGCATCCCCATGCAATCACACTAACCCAAATAACAACTAAACATAAAGTGATATTCCCCTATTAGAAAATGTGACATTGGCAACCCCCCCAATTTGTTGCTTCGATCTGCAAATGGCTGTAACCATGACCATAAACTGCAAAGAAACCTGAGATGCTCAGACTATAAAATACCTGCATGTGCATACCTCCCAAGTATACTTCGCCTTGAGGCACGTCCCTCACCTGTGTAAAAATCATGTTCATCCAAGTTCCATGTTGAACCAGACTGACACACATTCCTTTCTAGAAATAATTAAAATTAGCTAGCTTACCAGAGGCCTTAAAATAGTAACCTCTGGGTTTCTATGATCCTATGAAAGCTGGACTCCACCCCACTTTTGAAAACCCCACTCTCCCTAATGCAATCACCCTCCCTGGGTTACCATGTCCCCACATACCTCTCCTTCAACCTACCCATACCCTACCTCGATAAACTTCAACCCTGATGTGCCATAATTAGCACTGAATCAGAATTACCTGCTAACCCACTGAACACTACTCCCGCAATCAAACATCCCCACAAGGAAAATCCATTGCCTTCCAAAGTACTTCCGACAAAGAACTGCTCACTGTTCACTGTGTACTCCCCCCACCTGTGACCTTATTGTGCATTATCAAGGCACAGAAATCTTCATATATTTCCAAGCTCCATCACTTCAGATCACCAAGCAATGTCCACTCAAAATCCATTCCACCACAGCCTGCAACAAAAGAAAACAGAATAAGTACCTTGACTTTATAAAATGAAAATTGAAACAAAACAATTCCTCCAAACCCTATGACTAGATTCTCTGCAACAATACCTTGTCACTATGACCCCCCCGTTAACTTCTTCACTGAATTATCTGTCAGTTAAGAGTGAGAGAGAGAGAGAAAAACACACTAAATAATGAGCTAAAATCTACCTCACCAGCAACCTCAAGCCACAATGACCACTTATTGTTGATAACAATAAAATACATGTCAGTCATCCCTCTCTCTTACACCAAGATAAATGCCCAACCAAGACTATAAGTAAAGCAGGACAACGACCCCACAGGGTATAAAGACTAACACATCACTCTGTATAAACATAAAAAGCAGACAGATGATTTTGAATGAAATCTGGCTTTTGATTAATATACCATTTATCTGCTTTGCTTAACAGGCTTGACAAGCCCCTTATTGTCCCTATCACCGTCCTGCTAAATCATTTGGTATTCGCCTTAATTTTGACAGTTACACATTTATATCTTATTCTGTCCATTTCCATTATGCAGCTGTATTGTCCATGACTAGTTGTGTCTTGTTAGGCTGCTGTGGGGAGTATATGTTAAATATTGGTATGACCCGCTTGTCTTGCTGTTGCCATTTGCCGTACGGCTGCCTGTGCCCAAATGCATGGAAACATACCTGTCAACTGTCCCTGGTTGTCAGGGCTGTTCCTGATTTTGCCTTGCATTTTAGCTCTTGCCCTCTTAATCCCTACTTACAAATGGTGACTTATGAAGATGGGTAATGAATTACACTTCATAAATAATGACGTCTTTAAGTTGTATATGAATTCATATTCACTTAGCCTGTCAAAGTCTGAAATTAGCCCTAATATTTTAAAAGTGTCACTGATCTTTCACAGATTTGTCCCTGCTTCTGTTGAAATTCAAGAGGTATGCATAGAACATGCATATATGTGTCTAGCTGCCTGTTCCCATGCTTAACTGTAACCTACTTCTTTATGTCTTACCACAGGGCCCGAAGGTCCAACGCAAGTGCCCCTCACTTTCCCACTGCATTGCCTAAAAGCTTGTCATCAGCATGCCACCAACCACAATGATCAGCCCCCCACCCCTGAAAAACAATTCCACAAAATACGCCCTCCCAGTTGCACATGCTAGAAAACTATGAAAAAGGACCAAGAGAAGCAAAATCTACCCCCCTTTTTTTAATCTTTCTATTCCTCTTCTACCCTATTCCTGACCCTAAAATAAAATCAGTAAATAATCCATGAATAAATATCAAATAAATAAATAAATATTCACCGCAAATTGAAAAGTCTCACTGAGATGAACGTGCACATAATTGCATGCCTGCTGTCATCAATTCATATGTCAAGACCCTGATATTTCATCTAACTGATTTGTATGCGATGGACAAAGCCTATGCTTTCATAATTTATAACCCTGCCACCAGTTAATATAAAGAAATGGCTGGCCTTAACAGTGTAGCACAACTATTCACTGCAGCCTCAGGTTAAATTAGCATGTGTACTTCGCTACATGTACCCGTGGAAAGACGAGCCCACCAGTGGTCAACCCTTATGGTGCCTAACCAAAGCCTGTGAAAGATGCTACTAGGAAGACTCCAGGAAAGCCTGCGAAACAATACCCAGTGCAATCTCTCACAAACTACCCCATAGTGACCTGACCCCAAGTCAGCAATACCCACTGCAAATACGTTCCTCCACACCAAATCTGAGAGCTCTATACTAAGCCCATCCCAAGACAAGCATCCATACCTCTCTCAAAAAAAAAAAAAGGAACAAATAGGGGCAATCTTGAAATAATCCTCTTAAACTTAGAAAGTTGATAGGATAACAGGCTCTGCATTAGCATGAATTTCATGAAGGGTATGGCATCTAAAACTCGAATGCCTGTCATTATTTTCTAACTTCAATCTTTAACGATTTGTCACTAGTTTGCCAGAAAGGCACAATTTTATGAAAATGGACCAAAAAATATAAGCTAAAATTCTGTACTGATGAGAGGTATGCAACCACAACCACGACTGCCCTTAGAGGATTGCTACAAAACAGGACTTGTGCTGCAAGCAACAGAAGCAACAGAGTCAAGTATGATCATGACTCAGCAGCCATGCAGGCCAATCCTAAACTAACCTTACCTCCGAAGTTATATCTCTGTGACACTCCTATCAAGCAAGATATGAGAGAAACACCATGTAGAAAACAAAATGCAAGACTCTAAGCCCTTCTGCTCTCCTAGACCTAACCCAGAATTAACCTCCCAATTTAAGTACTGCTCTTATAAGCATATAAAGTTGCTAACGTAACAGAATTTTATTCAACATATGTTTTCTGAAGGATATGAAGTCTGAAACTCAAATGTACGTAACTACTTAGTGACTCCCATCCTCAGATCAACCCAGTGATCTGCCGGAAGACCAAGGATTTTTGAAGATGATTGTGAGGTGACATCAGTCAAAAGGGGCTTCCAACCCAAGCAATTGCTGATGCATTTTACATCACATAACTGCATTGCATGACCAACTGGGCTCAAAAGTCCCTCACCTTCCTAAAAGAAGGGGACTGGACAACAGAGGCTCTCCCAAAAGGCAGGGCAACAAACAGGCACTCAAACTGGTGACCCACTCTCCCATCCAGACAATTAGACAAAGCACACCCAACACCAACATGAAGCCCAAGCTAGAATAGCCTCCAAAGCTGAGCACTGAAGCACAATGCTGAGGAACCACCATTCCACGGAAACAACCATGAAAAACTCCTCCAACCAAATGGAACCTCTCTGCATTCACCCTTGTTTATCATTCATTTTTTTTTTCTTTTAAGAAGCCCAAGGAGACAGTGCATGTACGCTGTCCCCACTATCACAAGGATGTACCCCAAGCCCGCGAAAACAGCAAATGCACACAAGATGCCAAAGTCTCTTCAATTGTTGGAAGAACATCAGCAACCCCCCCCCCCCCCAATAACAGACTCTACTAGCATTACTCTCCTGAAGGATAGCCTCACAAAGCTACATTACCTAAACCCCATCTAATAAAATGGCTGAAACCATGATAAGAAGCAGGTGAAGTAGGTGTAGCTTAGAGTATACTATTACTAGGCTTTTACACTTTTGTTAGAAGCTACATTTAGTCTCTCTTCAGACTTCAATATCCATACCAACCAGGAAATGCAAGACAGAAAGGATACTGCTGCACTGGGGAGTAGTGAGGCTGCAAGAGTTACACTGAATCAAACTGTTACACCTAAACTTCTGCATATGCCTCTTTAACACATTCTTCATCAAAGTATATGAAAAGATCACCTTCTTAAACAAGAGGCATACTCCAACCCGAGTCATAATGGCCCAAACCCCATAACCACAACCACAGAAAATTAACTTAAATTACGAGCCAAAATTCAAACCTTCAGTGAAAATCTACCTCCTCATTCCTATATATATATATATATATATATACACAACCATTACTCACCTCTGCCACCTGCCCACTACTAACCAAGTCCGACCTGACACCCATGTTCCAACAGGTCATCTTGGATGTAAACCTGCTAACTAGCAAGTTCACACCAAAATGCGACTCCTACCTCAGTTACACTTGACAAAACCCTCTAAGCCCCACCCTACCCTTACCTCATTTCCTCCTAAACATCCCTCCATCCTATTTAATCCTATCCTCCCCTTATTCTCTTAATTCTTGCTAGTCTATGTAACTGGGCCCATTTGAAGATGTCCCAGGACAAAATGGTCTGTTCCTAACCTCATTTGGAAACTTTTAATGGTTTCTAAATTTTGATGTCTGTAGGCATGTAGTTTCAAGTAGCAGGTCACAGTCTAAAAAAGGCTCTCCCACCTACAGCAGTTTTAAATGGAGGGTGTACTAGAGAGAAACTGTTGTCCTGTGTAGTTCTGAGTATATAATAATTGTCTTGTATAGGTAGTTTATTTCTTAAGGGGGCGGTGACAATGTTTTAGCAATTTGTAAATTAAGGTACTTACATGCATTCATGTATGTACATATATATGTATGTATGTATGCATGTATATATGAATGTATGTGTATATGTACTTATTTATTTATGTAAGTATGTCTTCATGTGTTTATGTATGAATGTATTTGAATTTGAATTTGTTAACTAGGTAGAGCACTTGTCATGAATCTGCCCAGAAATACATACGCAGATAATATAACAGAGGATGCACAATGAGATACAAATAAAAATAACTGTAAAAAGAATAAAAACAATGCAATATAAACAAGTTAGTTATAAAATACTAAAAAGTTGTAACCAAAATATATTCATATGTATATTTATGCAAGCAAATTAACAAAAGAAAACAGGATAAACTGGAGAAAAATAATTATTAAATACACAGAGAATTGTAGGAGCAGATGTATATCAACAAACAAAACATCTCCCTACGTACAATAGACTACAAAACTAAATTGTTATTGAAGAATGCAATGTATCTAAAATAGAAAAAAGAAATATATGCAGAAATATAAATTGTAAAACCTTATCTGTAATCAAGTGCTGAAGTAATTATATTATGACAGAACAAATACATCCTTTCTATTGCATCACAGAATTGCAGATAATCATGGATACAATTCATCAAAATGAAGAGATTAACACAATTTTTCTTTATCCTTGTGTAACAAAGTCTTCCATGGGGAGTTATGGAAGGTTATAAACAAACCCAAGGTCATAAAACATGGGGGGAAAGGGGAGTAAAAGCACTTTTCAATGAGTTGCTGCCGCATTGAGTTTTAATGCGCGAAGTCACTAGATTTTCAAAAATACAATATATCTAAATTAGAAAGAGAGAGAGAGAAAAATGAAAAAAAAAATTACAGGGGAAAGGGGAGAGACAAAGAACTGAAAGTGGGTTATATAAAATGATACATTTCTTCTGGGGGAATAATAAAATTCCTATGTTGAATAGTGCTGCAATAAGTTGTGATGTGACGAGGCATTTTGTTTCCAAAAATGCAATAGATTTAAATCAGAAATAGTGATATAAGGGAAATAGTTGGAGAAAGAGAAGGAGAAAGGTATTACGATTGGTTAAATAAAATGTTACATCTGTTTTGTGGGAGTGGTTAAATAAAATGTTACATTTGTTTTGTGGGGGTGAAAGTACTTTGTAACCTCAATATGACGTTGAAGCTCCTCATCCATATACCAAGAAATCTAAAGTCTTCTTTAATATCAACAATATCTGTACTGTTAAACTGGATCTTCCAGTTTAAGTGGGCTAAAACAGAAGGTATTAATGACACCTTTCTAGTGACAGTATTCCTTTCCAACTTTATAGAATGACGCCACCAATTACAAAAATCAATCTATTACTCTAAGTATATAACTATTGTCCACTGCTGAATGAACCGACTGCAGTAAAATTATTTGGTGGCTATGGCTATACAGTCACATTTCAAAAGCTATATCCATCCATCTATCCATCCTCAACCCGTTTTCCCATTGTTTTTCACACGAGGTCACTGTGTCATGTCTACAGTGACAATCATCTCAAGCCAAAATTTACACCACTGGGTGGCTAGCCCTGCCACAATAGTTCATTTGCGCCACTCACGTCCACACACACACACTCACCTATGGCCAATTGAGAGTGTCCAATCCAACTTCTGCATGTCTTTGGAATGTGGGAGGACACAGGAGCACCTGGAGGAAACCCACTTGACCACAGGGAGGACATGCAGACTCCGCACAGAAGGCATCCGACCAGAGAATCAAACCAGAGAACCTCTTGCTGTGAGGCTGTTGTAACGCTAACAGTTGCAACACAGTGGCCACCCTTACCACCGTGACCATGCTGAAGCTATATGTCAACACTTAATTCATCAACACTGTGTCAATACTTTTATGTAAAAAATAATCCTCCAGCCACAAGCTTTTGTAATTGAATGTAAAATAATTTAACTAATAGAATTTAGGGAACATAATTTGTATTTTGAATCAGAGTAGAATAGTGTCCCATGTAGTTCATACTGCTCCCAAGAGAACTGTGTGGGCACTTGACTTGCTCAGAATTATACAATAGGCAAATAGTGAGTAAAGGACTCAAACACTATACCACATGAAACAACTGATTTTAACAGTTTGTGCTCACATACATATACAAACAGAAATATACAAACAAAATAGAAATATGAACATATAAATATACAGATATATGCAAAAAAGCATATGCTTACACAGAGAATATTAAAATAAAAGGTTTTAAATTGATAAATAAGAACTGAAAAACATTAACTGCAGGTAAATTGTCTTATATGTACCATTATCATTAAATTGCTTAGTCTAGTTACCACTGAATTTCTTAAACAATCAGAAGCTGAAACCCATACAAAATGCAGATGTTTAAGCTCACTGATTCTGGAAAAGCAGTTTGAACTGTCTTTCCTCTACTGTCCATGTATACATCCTTTACTGCTTCCATCATGTACATAGTTAAAGCAAATAGGAAAGTACAGCATTCCCATATCAGAATTTCTTGCATATTAGTATTTTCACATGAAAACCAATTTTCCCTTTTAAAACAGCATGCTTAGAATATATGTTAGTACAGTTTTGAGGATAATATATATGTGTGTGTGTGTGTGTGTGTGTGTGTGTGTGTGTGTGTGTGTGTGTGTGTGTGTGTGTGTGTGTGTGTGTGTGTGTGTGTGCGTGTGTGCCTGAAAATAGTTTTATTTTGTTTGCACAGAAGCATTTTTACTGAAGGAACAATTATAAAGTTCATATATATTCTAGACTTTATATCTTTGCTGCCTCTTTACTGAAAAGAACATTTGCAGACATTATACAACTCTTGAAACTCCCTTTTGTAGATCACAGGTGAGTTTCACTGAGATACCGTTGACATATACATAACATTATTTCCAGGTCTAGTCTCTTTAGTTTAAGCTTCATACTGAGATCATGTGAGAACATACTACATGGACTTGGGACTGTGCCAAATTGTTGGTTAGTTTCGCTGACTGTAAAATGTTCGAACACTGTTCAACAAAACTAAATTTGCCAGCAGTGGAGTTTGCCATTTTTTCCTCTGCTGTGCAATCTTGGAGTTGGTATATACAAGTTTGGGGGAGGTGGGGGTGTCTCCCACATGGCGTATGCAGGGGGCAAAAAAATGTTTTCTTATGTTCACCAAGGATAGTTTCAGCAAGATGTTTTCAAATTTTTTACTGCTGCCAAAGCTACCTTCGGCAAGTCGACATGATTCTGATGTTTTTTTTTCTTCTACTGTACACCTGTAGCCCCAGCTATGCTGTCTCCATATCTATTAGACTGGACATTGACTACCTATAAGGTGGTTATTAATTTACCCTTGCTCAGGCCATTATTTGTGAGCCCTTTTGATTTACACTCTTTAACCAGTTGTGGCAAAAACATGTTGACATATTCTTCCATTTTGTCTGTTTCCTAACTACCTTAAAAATAGTATAATTCATAGGCAATATATGCTGCTGCATGTTTATCTTGTGGCTGCAAGAGTTTAAACAAATTTTTTGTGCAGATCTGTTTTGCAGGCCATAAGTCCTATTTTCAATGTATCTTGTCTCTTCCACCAATTATGTAACACATAGACTTTAAGTCCCATCAAATGCTACCAATTAATATGTGATGCTCATAGGCTATGGTTTCAAGACCTGCAGTTTTCATCTCCAGTAATAAGGGACAGGTAATATAGTCTTTTAACTCACACCACTGATAGCCAAACTCAATATGAGGAGTGTTTAGCCTTAAGTGCATATGGCAATTGTGTTTTTTGTTTCAGGTTATGAAGAACACTTACCACAACTAAATAAACCTTATACTGAACATATGCAAAGCGTTATAATTACTGGGTTCTCAAGATTTTACCCAATTTATAATCCCAGTGCCTTCCAATGTAGTCATGCCAGCAGTAAATGAGATCTGACCAAAACAATTAAAACATTTTTTGCACACACATGCGCACATACACGCACACACACACACACACACACACACACACACACACACACACACACACACACACACACACACATAGGTAAAATATAAAAGTTTAAGCTCACTGGCTTTGCTAATGGAGGCTGTGTTCTCTTTCCACTGATGTCCATGCAAAGATCCTTTACTGCTTGCAGGCTTGTTTTAACTCCATGAAGTGCACAGTCCAAACAAATAGGGAAGTACATTAGTCCTGGTTGAGCATTTCCTGCTGGTGAACCTTTGAATTCTAAACATATATATATTTTTTTATTTCTAAAATAAAGCTGTTTCAAGCACAAAGGCCCATTCCAAATAATGTAACACAGCTTTTTATAGGGAGAAGACTGTGTGTGTGTGTGTGTGTGTGTGTGTGTGTGTGTGTGTGTGTGTGTGTGTGTGTGTGTGTGTGTGTATGTGTGTGTGTGTGTGTGTGTGTGTGTCTGTGTGTCTGTGTGTCTGTGTGTGTATCGTGTTTAGACCTGTCTGAAAACAGTTTTATTTTAATTTACATAGCTGCCACCTTTAATGAAAGAATGATTATAAAAGTTATTCATTTCCACGTGTTACATCTTTGCTGCTTCTTTACTGAACCATTACAGGCTTTATAGCACTTCTTTCTTGAAATGAGTTTGGGTGTTGTCACAGATGGGGTCATGAAGATACAGAAAAAACTTTGGAACATGTTTATTTTTATGGTGCAGACCTTTGTTAGAATATCAAATTCTGTTTTCATTATGTCATCTTTGGTATATTCAAAATTGTTTTTGTTAATTTGTGTGTATTTCAGCTAGTTGTCTATTTGATTCGCACATATTTCATTTGCTGTGTATCTAGTGTCTCCTCCTACCTTATTCTTCATTTATTCATTCATGAATTCTTCAGTACCTGTCTTATCTCATTCGGGGTTATGAGCTGGCTGGAGCTTAAGTAGACACTTCAGTGGGTACTAGGCAGAGAAACTAATTCTGGATAAGATACTTACTAGTCTATCACAGGAGGCACATACACGTGGGTGTGGTATGCAGACATGTAAACAATATGGAGGATTACCACTACACCTACATTATGTATATGACATGTGGGGGGAAACTGTACCAATGAAAACATACATGGGCACAGGGAAGCCACACAAATTCAACACTCAAACTTTTGCAGCCAAGTACTAAGAATAAGAAGGAAGACCTGTGCTGCAGCAATGCTAATTGCTGTTTTGCTTTCACTTCCAGTCTCTTTTGGGGTATTAGTAAATGTACATGTTGCATGGGAAAATTAAAGAGTTGTTTACATTTATAGTAAAATACTTTAATAAATGCAGAAATTTCTTGTAACAAGTCTGTAATGGATCTGGATAGTTTTGAGAGATACAAGACAATATCATTTGCAAAGACTGTAAATGATATGCTTGTGAATATTTATAAATTATTGTAATGGTTTTGTTGTAGTATCCTAAGGGGTAGTTCTAGTTACTTGTTGAAATAGTACTAGAAAAGCAATCATCCTTCCTTAGTATATGTATGCATTATTTGCATGTTGACCTGGTTCAATAGTTGCTTGTTGACTGTAAGTTTTGCAGTTAGTTTGTACTATCTGCTGTTGAGTACATATATATATATATATTTCTTGATCCTTTACACCATATACCCCATCCTTACTGAGTTATTTGTTTACCTACTAATTCATCATGGCCACAATACAAGCTACGGTGAAAACATAATCAAGCCATCATCCATGGGACTTTTAGATTTTGGTGCTGTTCCATAAACTGCATGCATTGGCTTCAGTATGGAACTTTTTGCAAACAATCTGTTGAGCTTCCTGTACTTTTATGGCAGAGTTGGAGCTCTCATTCTCTACTATGAGCCACAACCTTTTCTAGGACTCCCTATTCTCCCCTTGGGATAGGCAAGCTGGAAAATTTCAGATGATCTGCATTTTCCAACTGACTCCACAGAAACTGAGGATACTAATCAAATGAAGAGCACATCTCTCTTATCGCAGTGCACATCTCCATCTATGAAATGTTGATGTATTAATAAGTACAATAATGTTTCATAAATACAAATATCATGGCTAGGCAACAATACAGACACCACCACCGGGCAATGATATTACAACCAGTAAGGATGCATTTCAGATACTCAAGTGATCCACTGCTACCCTCAAAATGAGCAGGAATAGCCACAGCCAAAGCCTTTCTGGTACTTTGTGGGTACAAGACCAGAGAAACAGTCTGGAAGAGTACCATAGTTTCAAACTAAAAAAAAAAAAAAAAAAAAAAAAAAAAAAAAACACTGATATTTCTGAGGTAACAGCAAGCTCAGGCAGCTGGAAAAAGATGATATATTACACTAAATTGTCTTTTTCTGGGTGTCTGAATGTGAGGTTTTCTCAGAAACGTCAGTGCAAGTATTCTCATGTTATTAGTATTCTGGTAGTATATTGCTTATTTATTTATTTATTTATTTATTTTAATAGATTGGGATCAGCAAGAGAGCTGGGTCACTGGGCAGTTGCTCAAACTGTCTCACAATGCCAATCCTGATGTGATATTTGGTATTATATCTGACATATGTACAGGAGTCTATTCATAAATTTCCCATTTTTAATCATAGAATCATACTACACTTGTTGCCCACTTAGACGCTATACTGTATTGCCAGTCTTGGAAGCTATGCAGTATTAAAACTTAGACAGATGTTTACACAAATTCCTGTTCCTGGTAGCAACAGGAGATAGCAGGTATTGCAATAATTTGAAGGACCACTGTTTTTCAGTAAAAGAAAGTAATTCTGTGTACAGATAAAAAGTAATTAGCATGTACGAGTTTTAGGATGTGAGCACGGTGTTTTTCAGAAGGGTTATAAATGTGAAATCTGCATTGGATGTGTTATTTATTGTCACTTCTACTATTAACGCTAGCTGTATAGTTGAGCAATAGTTAAAACAAGACAAATAGGTGATACATATAGAGAGTAGCTGATCACAATGTGCGTAAGTATACTAAATAAAACCCCAACAGTGGGATTAGATACAAGCCACCATTATTACAGAAAAGTGAGTATAAAGTTGCGAAGCAGTGGAAATTGCCATAGTTGGAAAAGCTAACGAATATGACAGTGCTGATGAGGACCTGGAGTTGCATACCAAATAAGAAGTGCATTTTAAAGGTAATTGATGTTGCATGACATGGAATCTGCCACACTACAGAGTTTGTTTGGTGCTAAAACATACAGTCTGCAGTGCAGCTTACTAACTTCTGAAAAGCCAAGGAAATAAAATCTTTAAAACAAACTGTAAATATTTTACAAGACCACCAACATCTACAGGCCCTTGTGATAGGTGAAAAATGTAACTCTCATAAATGGAGTCACATAAGAGGGATCATATTTGATTGTTTTGATAAGCTATGCAGATTGCTCTAGTATTGTGAGTCTGGAGAAAGACTTTCTGATGTTTTGAAGGACATGTTTGCATTGTGAAAGTACTCAAAACAGGTAGTTGTAAAAGATTTAACCTTTAGACTGAGCACTAAGTAAAACAATTATGATGGAAACTGCTGCAAAGGATGTGCTTGAATTGCATCAGGAGCATCTAGAATTTCAGAAAGGTAAAATGTTATTGAGGCAGCAGAAGAGACAAAATGTCATTCCTGTGGTAAACGATTACACAATGCAAATAGGTGTTGGTTTACAGAAACTGTAAGAAGTGCCATAAATAAGGGCATATATAATTTGTAAAATTAATAACCAACACATACTTGGTGTGGAGGATGTGAATTTAGTGGTTGGAACTCAGAAATAATTTACATATTATTTCTAAACATACAATAACTTGGTTAGATTGGATAGAAGTTGTGTTTTACAAGAGCATGTTTATTTAACTGAAAGCTTTGAGACTCATCCAATAACTGTAATAGATCATGCACCAGTAAAACCTAAGGTAAAGGTGCAGCGTAATGTAAAAATGAGACATTGGCACTTTCCTACTTATCTGCTGCAAACAGCCGAAATTTGAGGAATGGACAGTTGGTATGATTCAAAAGTTATTACGAAAGATAGAAAATACTTCAGAAGGGATAGCTAGGAAGTGGGATAAAATGAAAATGGAGTTTAAAACATGGTAGAAATAAGAGAGAAAGAAGTAATGGGGATTATTTAGAGGGACTGACAAGAATTAAAGTGTAACTGAAGAGGGGAAATTCCACAAAACAAGAAAAGGAGCAACTATAGAGTGCTAAACAGAATATAAGAGAGCATTTGGATTACATGCATGAGTTTAGAAAGATTTTTGTTAAGCAGCTATTCTTTGATAACTGTAGAACAAAAACTTTTAGCACATTGACTTAGACAACAAAGTTGCAGAGATATTTTTGAAATTGTATGAACATTTTTATAAAGTAAAGTGATGGGGAATCTAAGAAACAAAACAAATGGAACTATTTATGGACTTCATTTTTGCAATGTTAGGGGAAGATGAGCCTGCACATTAAATGTCTGAGACAGTTGAGATAAAAAATGGTGGTGTATTACCAATCAGCAAGGGAGTCTCTAGGAATAGACAGCAGTAAAGATATGGAAAGATTTATTTTACAATATTTTAAAGGGGGGGAGGGACACTAGCATCTTGGAAGAAAGCTGTATTACCCCAAAAGGTAAATAACCTTCAGATCTGGTTTCATATATACCCATTTTTGGACCGTGATTATAATGTCTATTTGCTTATACTATCTAGGAGAATAGAAATATGGACCAGTGTTTTGTGCAGGGCAAGCAAATGTTTGTGAACATTAAGAATAATGATCTAGAAGGAAGCAGAGTATAAGAAAACACTGTTATAGTTGTTGGTCAGTCTTTTTGTAGAGAAAGGGCTTGATAGAATCGGCTGGGATTTTATGAGTAGGGGAATGGTAGCTTTTACATTCCTTGATAAAACAATATGGTTAAAGAGGGTATATGAAGGGTTAAAGGCAAGAATTAAGGTGGGAAAGTTCCTGTCTGAGAAACTGTGCTTAAACAGAGGAACAAGTCTGGGATGTCCTCTTTCTACATATAGTTTTGCTTTATATGTTGAGCCATTGGCAAATGAAATAAGGGGTTCACAAGTACAAGGCTATAGCCAATATGGTATTGGAGAAAAGTTAGATTTATTTGTTGATTATAATATTTGTACTTGATTGATCCAGGAAAGGACATTTCAGTATTGTGGAACATTTTCAGACAGTTTTGGGTCTTTGGGGATATAAAATAAATGAGAAAGGATACAGGCCAGTATGTGCCTTGCTTTGAGCATCATTCTATATTTACAAAGGATGATGCCACAATATGAACAAAAGATGACTGACTTCAATAATTGGCTCTGGTGTCTTTCAAGGGGGATTCAGTATTTATCAGCGTGGGAAGACATGGTTAACAGATGCCATTGCTTTGCAAATGATGGTCAACACCTGTCTCCCTTAGGCTTCAAAATATTGGTTAAAACTTTATCCACCCCCTTACAGCCTTTTTAGGCAGTGCCATATTGACAAACCTACAGACATAGCAAATAGAACCCCAAGAAACCTGAATATGTTACTGCTCAATGCTAGGAACCAAAACAAGAAACTTCACACCCTACAAGCTCTACTCATTCTGGAGAATACAGACACATGTGCCATTAGCAAAACATGGTTTAAATCTGCATAAAGTATGCTGGCAGTGCAAGGCTTTAGTACCTTCCACACATGTAGATGATAAGTTGCACAGACAGGGACAAAAGGTGGAAGAGTCTCTATCTATATTGGCTACAGGCATAACTCTATGTTGGTTAAACAGGATGATGCCCTGGAATTTATTCATATGCAAATTGCCATAGACAGAGTCCCATACCATATCCTAACAAGATATAGGTAACCCTCTATGTCTCTAGAATCCCAATAGTTCATACGTAGACCTGCTGGAGACACTTGCCATTAAACCAAATACCCAAATATCTTATTCATGTGAGACTTTATCTATCCCTGTCTAGACTGGGAAACATATACTACCTCATACTTGCATGCATGATTCTTGGACTTCATTAAGACAAATATCCTTGAACACTTCAACAAATAGTGAGCACACCCACTAGAGGTTCAAACATACTAGACCTGGTACTCACCGATATGGGAAAGTGCTGTACACCCAACTTCATGCCCCCACTGGTGAGGTTGCACCACAATGATTTTTACTTAAAAAAAAAAAAAAAACAAAAACATAACTAGTTAACCCCAGAAAACCCTGTAATAGTTAGGAACTATTCAAAAGGAAATTATGCTATATTAAGTGGTAGTTTTTCAAAATTCACTGCCCCTCCCAATCCCGAGTTCACAGCAACCTATGAGGAATTCTTCACAAAGACCCTGTACAACCATGTAAATGGCTGTATAGAGGTTGCTGTACCCTACCAGAAGTAAGCCCAAAACAAACTCTAAATACAAACCATACTGGTAGAATCCTAACCTTAATAAGGAATATAACAAAAAGCAAAAGTCATGGCTAAAATCAGGAAGAGCAAATCCCATAATGATAGGAGATCTCTAATTAAACTAAACAAGAAACTAAGAAGACTAAGTCCAACAAGGCCAATTGGGAGGTCAGTATGACAACCACAAGGCCTTCTACAGCTATGTCCAAAACCTCAAAAGCAGCATAGATCAGTGTACCAAATTGGTGGTCGGTGGTGCCACCTTCACTGAGCAGAGTGACAAATTCAACTCCCTCTCCCTCCCTCAATTAAATGCCTTCTAGCTTAACCCAAATCAAAGTAAAACCCAGGCCAAGAAACATTGAAAATCACAGTTTAATAAAAACAATAAAAACACAAAGCTTTCGGGAAAAACCCTTCTTCTCTGCAGTTCTAGTAATCCATCACATCAATCTCATTTAAATACTCAAAATCAAAATAATGTGACACATCCTACCCATTAAATCATATGACCAATTAACAACAATTAAATTGACATAAAAATATAAAAAATATATACAAAACATCAGTACAATTTCTAATTCACTTCAATTAAAATATCATAATAAATTTTTATCTATATTGCACCTGTTTTCTAACTAAGACTGGCTTCAAGGTTATCGCAGTATTAATTCCTGGGTATCTATCTGCAGAAAGTCTCAATATCCATTCATATTCCCTTACTTCTAAAGCATTATTAATGTTACCCCCTCTACGACTCTTTATCAGAACATCTATAGCTCTAAATTTAAATTCAGGACTCATGTCAAATTCCAATATATGTTTAGCTAGGTCATTCATGGAAATATTTCTATGCATTTCTGACCGATGCTCTAAAATATGACCTTTCAGTCTCCTGCTAGACTTACCCACATAAAATACATTACATTTGATACAGGTTGCAAGGTATATGATAATTTCAGTATTACAAGTTGCAAAGCACCGAAATATAAATTCCTGTGATGTTAAAGGAGGAATAAAAATATTTTCACTTGTCATATGTGTACAACAGCTGAAGTTATAACATGGGAAAGTGCATAGTTTATTACCTGTTTTACCTCTATCAGATTGTTTCATCACTTTATAACATAATCTTTGCATCAAGCTCTTAGTGTTCCTATATGCAAACCTTGATATGTCCTCAGTAAATTGCTCTATACCCGACATTACCCTTAAGATATTTCAGTTCTTTGATATCACTTCTCTCACCTCTGATGTTCTATTGTTATACGTAGTCACATATCTTAATTTATCTTGTTTACCTTGTAATAAATTCTGATTCCCAGATTAATTTCTTTTTTACCAAAGAACAGTATGGCTATCCCAGATCTATTTGCCATTGTTTCGTGCATACCTCTATCTATTAGATCTTGATCATACTCTCTTTTTCTAAAATCTTTAGCCATGTCTTTCATTTGTTGTTTAAATTTATCCTCATTCATGTTTAGCCTACTCACTCTCAACATTTGACTTTTTATTATTCCGTTAAAGTCACAAAGTGCATGCATACAATTTTTATGTACATACCGATTAGTATGAACACTCTTCCTGTATATACTTGTAGTAAACTCTTCTTCATTCTTCTTTATTCTGACATCCAAGAATTCAATCGAGTTCTTAGAAAAAGTCAGTTTAAACTTCAAAACGTCAGTTGAGGAGTTTAGGTACTCTGCAAAGCTATTCAGTTGATCAATACAACCTTTCCAGATCAAAAACACGCCATCAACAAAACATGCATTAAAATGAACTTTACTACCATAGGAGGCAGAGTCATTATATACAAATTCTTTTTCCCAAACGTTAAGTACTAAATTGGCATAGCAGTTAGCTACAGAGGTCCCCATTGCTATGCCCAACTTTTGTAAATACAATTGGCTATTATGGTAAAAAAATATTATTTGTAAAAGTGGTTTCTAACAACTGACAAATATTCACAATATCTCTGTTGCCAGGATCTGTACCCAGGCGTAGGAAACTTCTTATAGCTTCTAAGCCATATTCATTTGGTATGATGGTAAAAATTCCCGTGTGTCTTTAATGTACCTTCATATAATTACCTAGAACTGATTGTAAATAAAGAGAGATGGGTTCAGTCACCCACCATCTTCCAGAGATTATTGGTCTCAAGCTAATGAGAGTATAGTAATCAAACAAGCTGACAAAGGTGGAGCGATTGTAGTGATGAATTTGTGTGATTATAATGATTATATGAACCAGTTTCTTCCTGATACATCCACTTTTGTCAAATTAGTGATATCTGATGTAAAGAAGCATATTTCTGCAGTAAATATGGTAATATATGAGTTACAACTTAATTGGTATATATCAGTTGATCTCTTTAACTATCTAACTGTATCTTGTCCTACTATTCTTGACTTCATCAACTCTAGCACACTAGACCATTGTCATCCCTCACAAGGGGAGATAACATACTGGACTTGGTTCTCACCAACATGGGTGACTGCTGCACTACTCCCATAGTATGTTCTTCCCTGGTGAGATCAGATTATCAGTCTGTCTCATTTGAAATTTCTATCCCACCCAACCCCTCCCTAGCCATAACCAGGCTAAAAAAACTTCTCAAAAGCTAACTGCATCCTCCTAAGGGAGAGTATCAGCAGCTTCACACTACCTCCCCCCTCAGAGGATGTATACATCTATGCTGAATAGTATACCAGTGCAATATACAAGCACCTGTACAACTGCATGGACTCAGCCATACCCAACAGAACTAAAACCTGCTCCTCAAGCAAACACAGACCTGTCTGGTGGACATCCTCTATCAACAGGCTTTACAACAAAAGGAAGAAACTGTTGTCCAAGGGGAAAAAGGACCAAATCCCAAATCGGAAAATCTCATTCCTCTGCCTCAATAAGCAAATTAGATCACTAGTGAAAAACTCCAAAGCCAATTATGAGTTGAAACTAGCCTCTGAAACAAAGGGAAACCACAAGTCCTTCTTCAGTTATGTTAGGAACCTCCATGGCAAAGCCCGAGTTTGTTCCAAATTAGTACCTAATGGTACCACTTATATTGATCCTGCTGACTTAGCCAACCTGCTAGCTGCTAGGTTCAGCACAAACTTAACCCCCTTATCCCCCCCCCAAAGGCCCAGTTGACATCCTCGATATTTGTCTCACACTTCACATCTCCATAGATCAAGTGTTAAAGGCCCTATCCAAGGCAAAGTACACAGCTTCCATGGGACCTGATAATATCCCAGCTTGTATTCTGCACCATCTCCAGCAAGAACTAGCTTCACCATTGAGCACCCTATTCAACCACAGCCTAATTACAGACTTCATTCCAGCAGGGTGGAAAACTGCCATTTATAAAGCACACAAAAATTAAACTTCAAACAATAAAACACAAAGAACGCAGAACAGTAAGGAAAATTCTTTATTGGTGCATCCGGTACCACGGCTTACGCCTTCAAGGAATAATTAACACACCATACAGCACATAGTTTACACATCCCTTAATTACATAATAAATCCACTAATTAATTAATTAATTAATCAGTTCCCATTACCTTCATATAAATCATTTAAAATGTGCATATAAATATTTAAAGTGACATTGCACATATTCTTTAGAAAAATTCAGTAATGTTCCCTTACAAATGAGAGAATGTTATATTTTAAAAATACAGACAATGAAAAATTGTGATATACTCCTTATTCCACATTTAGGTTAATGTCCAGATTTAACCTCCTAGGACATAAAGTTCCAAAATTTATGATGCATTTTGTTTGGAGAACTGCCATTGTCATCCTCTTGCACAAAGGTGGTGCTACTACTGACCCAGGAAACTATTGCCCCATTAGCTTGACAAGTCTGATCTGTAAAGCCATGGAGCATATTATTATGGATCTCATAAACAAGGACATAGACAATCTCCAAACACTCGACCCCACTCAATTCAACTTCATCCAGAGCAGATCTTGCCTATTGAACCTAGTTGACTTCTTTGAGACCGCCACCAAGGTCCTGGATGAGGGAAAGTCAGTACATACAGTTTACCTTGACCTGGCCAAGACCTTTGACACAATCCCCCACTCTGGCATCATCGAAAAGCTAACACAACTCAGTGTTATTCTCTATCTCATCAGATGGGTGGCCAACTGGTTCACAGATAGGACCCACAAGGTCAGAACTGGTGCGACCACCTCCGACAGCAGACCTGTCACTAAAGGTGGTCCCCAGGTATCTGTCCTGGGACCCCTACTGTTTGGCATCTACTTTTCAGAAGTCCAGACAAAGACAAAGGGCTTGTGGATGACCAAGTTTGTGGATGACTGTAAGTTGGGTGCTGTCATTGACTCCCCAAATTATGTTAACATACTGCAAGAGGGTCTCACAGCTACAAATAACTGGTTCCAAAGTCATAGCCTTATGTTAAACTCAAAAAAATGTATTATCATACCATTCAGCAAAAACACTGCCCCTACTGATTGCCACATCAACGGCAACCCCCTAAACACACAGCCCATGGTGAGAGACCTGGGTACTCAGGTTGACAACAAACTCACATTCAACCATCATGTGACGACAGTGGTCAGAAAAGCCTTTTACTTGGTTGAGCTCATAAGTAATGAGATTGCATCCAGAAAAAAGGAGGTTATTACCTCTCTGTACATCTCCCTCATTAGACCCATAATTGAGTATAATGCCTCATTTGGTGTGTACCTCTCCATACACCTGCACCAACTGGAAAGGCCACAGAAATACCTCACAAAGAGAATCCATGGCCTCCAACAGCTGTCCTATGCGGACAGGCTCAAATCACCATAACTTTACTCGGTTTCATACAGATTTCTCAAAGGTGATCTGTGTCTCACCTACAAGGCAATATCGGACCCTCCCCCATTAGAGATGCTCCATATCTGTAAGTCTAACTCCTCACACATTACCCGCTCGATAGGCCTAAATCTAATATGCGACATCAACAAAACCTGCTGGAGAGACAGGTTTATCTCCCAGTGGCTGCCCCATCTCTGGAACAGACTTCCCATACATGTCAAACAGAGTACCTTGCTGCCCCTCTTCAAGTGCAACATTGATGAGTGGATGGGAACCCACAAATTTGTCCCAGAAGTTCCACCTTTGTCTCTCATCAACAGGGGTGACAGGTGCTGACTGAGGTTTCTATTTTGGGGATAAGCTCTTGGCTAAGCTTGTAAGGGCCCAGGGCCATTAGCCTAGTAAACTCATATGATCCTGTGATCCTATGATTCCTATATTGTATGGATTGCCTAAAATCCACAAAAGTATGACACATCCCCCTATGAGACTGATCATCTCTGGAAGAGGGTGGGTGACAAAATCCATCCCTCTTTATTTACAATCAGTTCTAGGTAATTATATGGATAAAGTATGAAGTTACATTAAAGACACAGAGGTCTTTTTGTCGAAATTATATAACTGGTTTGAAAACCAGGCTGAGAAAGAATTTATATTGGTGAAATTAGATATAAATTCCCTCTTTACTGTCATACTAAATGAATATGTGTCTGAAGCTATAAGAAGTTTCCTATGCCTGGATACAGATCTTAGAAATATATTTGTCAGTTGTTGGAAACTGTTCTTACAAATAATATTTTTTATTTAATAACCAATTGTATTTACAAAAGTGGGGCATGGCTCTATAGCTAATTGCTATGCCAATTTGGTACTTAAAGTTTGGGAAAAAGAATTTGTATATAATGACTCTGCCTCCTATGGTAGTAAAGTTCTTTTTAATGCATGTTTTGTTGATGGCATGTTTTTGATCTGGAAAGGTTGTATTGATCAACTGAATAGCTTTGCAGAGTACCTAAACTCCTCAACTGACCTTTTGAAGTTTAAAGTGACTTTTCCTAAGAATTTGATTGAATTCTTGGATGTCAGAATAGAGAAGAATGAAGAAGACTTTACTACAAGTATATACAGGAAGAGTGTTTGTACTAATCGGTATGTACATAAAAATTGTATGCATGCACTTTGTGACTTTAACGGAATAATAAAAAGTCAAATGTTGAGAGTGAGTAGGCTAAACATGAATGAGGATAAATGTAAACAACAAATGAAAGACATGGCTGAAGATTTTAGAAAAAGGGGGTATGATCAAGATCTAATAGACATGCATGAAACAATGGCAAATAGATCTGGGCTATTCAAACCAAAAAAAAGACATTACATCTGGGAATCATAATTTATTACAAGGTAAACAAGATAACTTAAGATATGCGACTACGTAAAACAATAGAACATCAGAGGTGAGAGAGGTGATAATCGAGGAATTGGCATATCTTAAGAGCAATGCTGGGTATAGAGCAATTTATTGAGGACATATCAAGGTTTGCATATAGGAATAGTAGGAGCTTGAAGAAAAGATTGTGCTATAAAGAGATGAAACAATCTGATAGAAGTAAATTAGGTAATAAACGAGGCACTTTTCCATGTTATAACTGCAGCTGTTGTATACATATCACAAATAAAACTATTTTTATTCATCCTTTAACATCATAGGAATCTATATTTCACTGTTTTGCAACTTGTAATACTGAAAATATCATATACTTTGCAACCTGTATCAAATGTAATGTATTTTATGTGGGTAAATCTAGTAGGAGACTGAAAGGTAATTTTTTAGTGCATCTGTCAGAAATGTGCAGAAATATTTCCACGAATGCACTAGCTAAACATGTATTGGAGTTTGACACGAGTCATGAATTTAAATTTCGAGCTTTAGATGTTCTGATAAAGAGTCTTAGAGGGGGTAACATTAATAATACTATAGAAGTAAGGGAATATGAATGGATATTGAGACTTGCTGCAGATAGATACCCAGGAATTAATAGTATTATTACCTTGAAGCCAGTCTTAGTTAGAAAACCGATGCAATATAGATAAAAAATGTATTATGATATTTCAATTGAGTGAATTAGAAATTGTACTGATGTTTTGTATATATTTTTTATATTTTTATGTCAGTTTAATTGTTGTTAATTGGTCATATGATTTAATGGGTAGGTTGTGTCAGATGATTTTGATTTTAAGAATTTAAACAAGATTGATGTGATTGATTACTAGAATTGCACTGAAGAAGGGTTTTGCCTGAAAGTTTTGCATTTTTATTGTTTTTATTAAACTGTGATTTTCGATGTTTCTTGGCCTGAGTTTTACTTTGATTTGGATTGTTGCTTTACTTGTGGCTGAGTTAACCGCTACTTTGTTCTTCTTCTTGTATTCTAGCATAACCCCCCGACTATTAACAGATGTAGGTTCTGGCAACAGTCAATAAGGCCAAAAATACAGCCTCAATGGGTCCCAACAATATCCCAGAATGCCTCTTAAATAGCTGGAAACATGACCTATTAGGACCACTTGAATCATTTTGCATCTATAACCTCAAAGCAGACTTTGTATCATGAGAATGGAAGACTGCAATAGTCATACCACTTCACAAGCCTGGATCATCAACCGACCCTGAAACTAGAGAGTAGAGACCTATTAGTTTGATTAGTCTAATATGCAAAGCCATGGCACGAATTATGATGGAAATAATCAGCAAAGACATAGCCAGCCTTCAGACAATGGACCTAACCCAATTTGGCTTTGTCAAGGGAAGATCGTGCCTCCTAAATGTGGTAGACTTCTTTGAGGAGGTCACCAAGACAATGGATGAGGGGAAAATGGAGTGTACCACCTACCCATCACCTGGCTAAGGTTTTCAGTACAATACTTTACTTGGGTATAGTTGACAAACTCACCAAATTGGGCATAAACCCTTACATATTTAACTGAATTGCCAGCTGGCTCACAGATGGGACACAGGAAGTCAAGATTAGTGATACCACCTCCAGTAAGAGACCGGTCACCAATGGAGTACCTCAGATCTTCATGCTGGGACTGCTCCTATTTGGCATCTACCTCTTAGTTAGGTATAGACTAATGTCAAGGGCTTTTGGCTGATCATGTTCACAGATGACTGCAAATTGGGAGCTATCATAGATTACCCCCATGACACAAATGTCTTGCAAGAGGGTCTAACACAGACAAATGACTGTTGCCAAAGTTGCAGACTAAAACTCACTGCCAAGAAATGCATCATAGTACCTTTTGGGAAAATTGCCTCCCCCCCCAGCTAATTACTCCATAGTTAGGACACCCCTAAGCACGGATCCATTAGTCAGAGACCTGAGAACAAATGTAGACAGTAATTTGACCTTTGACCAACATGTAACCAAGGTAGTAAAAAAAATGTTCTTTTTCGCCCAACTTATAAGTAAGGCCATGACATCCAGGTCCAGGGAAGTCATACTGCCCCTTTATTTGGCTGTTATCACACACATCAGTGAATATAATGCCCCCTTCAGCATGTGCCTGACAAATCATATAAAACTGTTGGAATGCCACAAAGTTTCCTTTCCAGGAGGATCCAGGGTATAAACACATTGTCCTATATGGATCACCTTAAAGCCCTCGTGTCTACACTTTGTCTCCTATAGGTTACTGAGAGGAGATCTATGCCTGACATACAAGGTATCCTGGAATCCAGCTCTGATGGACCTTTTGCACATCCACAAAACAAACAGCATCAGAACCACTAGATCCATGGATTTAAGTTTGTCTTGTGACATAACTAAGACATGTTGGCAAGACAGATATGTGCTTCAAAGGATCCCCATGCTTTGGAACGCATCCATGTGAAGCAGAGTCTGTCCCTAGCCCTATTTAAATGTAACATTGACCCATGGTTGAGAAATTTGGAAATTCACTCCAGATCTGGCCCCCATGTCTCTGATAGAGACTACCAGTAATGCTCTGACATACCCCCCAACATAACCTCTAGAAACTTCTTAATTAACATACTCGTCCTAATAAACACCCATGTTACATAGGGACACAATTAGTTTAGTTGTATGGCTAGGCTTATAAATGCCCTGGTGGTTGTTAGCATAGTATATAACTATTAACTAATCCTGGGTCTCTTGAGTCAGAGTCAAGTATCTATCCCTCTGCATCAAGGAGTTTGCTGACTTCTTAAATATTAGTGTAACTCACTATCTTGCTTTAAAGATAACCTAGATGACTGATGGATATCCACAAATTTACTCCAGGACTGAGTGATATGACCCTCCTGAAGAAATGAGGTGTGGTCTGAGGGAGGGGACTTGCAAGGTGTAAATAGTCATAAGACTCAATAGCTTTTGAATATCTATGAATCTATGAACTTAGAAAATCAGAGTAGTTAGATGAGATGATAAGATGTATACATTTTGAACCCTTTTTAATAAGGTGGCTAAGATTTAGAAGTATGTATACCCATTAAATCTTTCAGTCTTTTTCCTGAAAAGAAAGCTAGAGTGGTACTTAATGAATCAGTGTGAAATATGATCAAGATAATGGGAAAATGTATCAACCTGCTAGGTGTGGAGGAAGTCCCTAATTTTGGAAGAAAGTGGTTGAAAGTGCTCATATAGATGACTTACTTATCGTTTTTATAGTCTCTGATACAAAGAGTAAGCAACATCAATAAAAATGTGATTGTGACTGATTTCATGCAGATTGCTGAAGATCTATTAACACTAATTTGTTTGTTTATTATATGTTCAAGATAAATTAACACTAATTTATTTATCACTTGCAACTGGGTAAGTGGGCTAGTTCACAGACTCGTTTCTGCCATGCCTAGTCCACAAGGACAAGGGTAACAGTTATACACTACATGCAGTTTGGTGTATTCAGTCAGCCAGCGTGTCTTGGGATGAAGTTGCAGAGAGAACCAGCAGACATACAAATTCCACAATAACAGTGATGAGAAATCAGGACTGAACTCCATAGTCTATTGTTGTGAGGCAGAGATTTTATCAAGAACCACAGGCTAACTGCTGCCTGCAGAAGCAATAGTTACCCTCAGAGCTGCATTTTGAAATTGAAAATGTATCTAAGTACCTATTATACATACTCTAAAGCCACTTCTGGAAGAATGTTATTTGCAGTGGTCTCATTTACTGACATGGCATTGTTTGTTTTATTGAATTAGAAAACATTCAGTGCTCTGTGACACAACAAGGTAGACATAATCAAACTACTAGTTTACTCAAGCAATAGAAGCAATATAATATCTAACAGACCACAGAGAAAATCTATGCATTTCCCCTTATAAATAATCCCTCAGCAGATAATGTGCGACAGAGAAACTTCCCTTAAAATGATGATCCTAAAGGAAATCTCTGAGGTAAGACTGTGTGGAAACTAACACTAAACCCCTCCATGCATGAAACATGTGCTGTCATGCATGCTGGGAGGCAGTAACACTTCATTGTGAGTTTTAAAATGTCTATCAGACTTGACAATTTCTGTCACAAATTCCTTAGAGCTGTAAAAGAGCCTAGATAGGAACATTTCTTAATTATCTTTATCTTCAGAGCTATATAAATATTAATTACAGATCTGTTCCATAATAAGCACATGAGTATGCAAGATTAAATCCTCTGACTGAAACAGTGCTGTCATTTGCTTGAAAGTGCACCTCCTCTAATAAATACAAATTGTTTCTGCTTGAGAGCTAATACATTAGGATGAAGTTAGTTTCTTCTGAACAAGGATGGTTGAATCTCCCAAAAAATCACCTGCTTACTTGTTTCATGTAACATTTGACACACATAAGCAACTTCTGTTTAAATAAGAATAGCAGTATGGTAATTCCAAAATGCAAAGGAAAAACTCAATGTATCCATTTAAACAAATATCATATATGCACTGACATGGATTGTGAATATGCCGGAAGCAAATACCGCTTATGCACTGACATGGGTTGTGAATATACCAGAAGCAAATATTGTATATGCACTGATATGGATTGCGAATATACCAGAAGCAAATATCACTTATGCACTGAAATGGATTGTGAATGTGCCAGAAGCAATTATCATATATGGACTGACATAGATTGTGAATATAAGCACGCCAAACCTCTCACGTGGAGTAATGCACGGCCAACCAAACTACTGAAAACCACACAACGGCCAGCAAGGAATGTTCCAAAAAGTTTTATTAGAAGAAACACATAGGATACAAAAATATATCCTGCTCCAAACCGGTTTCGGTTCCCCTTCAAGGCACTGCAATGGGGGCATCCTTTGCCCCTATATATGCAGATCTGTTCATGGCCTACCTGGAAGAATATTTAATATATGACACATCTCACAACATCTACATTGTAGAAATGGATATCTGGCGTAGATATCTTGATGATTGTTGGATGGTGTGGCGGGCAGATGCAGAATATCTTAAAGAATTTGTAGATTACTTGAATAGCAATATTTGGGGTATTGAATTTACAGTTAATAGCAATAGGTCTAACATTGAATTTTTGGATGTCAATGTATATAGGAAGCCTGATAACACACTAGGCACTAAAATATACAGGAAATATCCTGAATACAATACATTGCTACATGCCTCAAGTATGCATCCCCGCCACACGGTCCGGAACATCCCTAAATCTCAATTCTGCCGTATTAAAAGAATTAATTCCAGTCAGGATGATTATGAGTTAGCCAGTTCGGATCTTGCAAATAGATTTCTTGATAGAGGGTATTCTGATTTTGATATCAGATCTGCAAAATATTGGTCTGATAAACAAACTAGGGACCAGCTTTTGCAATACCAGGACCATCAGAAAAACAAAAAAGATAATGAGGTCTTGAGACTGGTTACCACATATGGCAGAAACAATCAGATTATCAGAGGAGTTGTGGATAGAAATTGGAATATCCTGATGGCTAATGATATCCTCAGACAATATCTTGGGACACGTTGCCAATTTTCCTATAGAAGGGGCAAAACTTTAAGTTCCATTTTTTCACATTTCAAACATCATGGTAGTGGAGGGGCACGGTACAAACAACTCACTATTATGGGTAAAGAATTGATAGGTACCTTCCCTTGTGGACATTGTATGTCATGCACTGACATTAATAAAACTAAATCTTTCAGCAGTGCCAATACTAGCAAGGTTTATGACTTAAAATTTTTTGGGAATTGTTCAATGAGTTGGGTAATATATCTTGCAACTTGTCAATGTTCTGCATTCTATGTAGGAAAAACTTCCCGGCCCCTCAGAATTAGAATTGGGGAACATAGGAGCAACATTCGGAACAAGATAATTACCAATGCCCTTTACCAACATACAATTAAACATCCCACGGCAAAATTCAAGTTTACTATTATTGATCGGATTGTTGGTGATAGAAGTCACCAACAAGGTTGGGAAAACATTTTGACACAAAAAGAAAAATATTGGATTGTACATTTGGGTGCATTATTCCCGCCGGGTACTAACGACCACTTGTAGCCCATCTATACTGATTTTGTTGATTATTCAATATACATTTTTCTCCTTTTTTGATATATATATATTTTGGTACAAGCATATAAATGTAAGATTGACATCCTATAACACAATGCTTAGCTTTTTACCTAGGTATATTTTCTTTTTTTGAAGGTATGTATTTTTTTGGGTCCATACAGACTATAATATTGTAATTTGGCATGTTGGTCCTGTTTAAAATATCATGTTGCATTTTCATTGGATGAATGGTTTAACTGATACTATAAATAGTATCAGGTGCATTTGTTGGTTTTTTCATTCTCTTATGCTCCACTGAAGAAGGGGAACCGAAACCGGTTTGGAGCAGGATATATTTTTGTATCCTATGTGTTTCTTCTAATAAAACTTTTTGGAACATAGATTGTGAATATACCAGAAGTAAATATTGCTTATCCACTGACATGGATTGTGACTATACCAAATTTCCTCCTGCTGTTAAACAAGACACAAGGAAGACATACAGTATATGATAATGTCTCTGTTATAACTTTACATATTGATGTACAGCAGGTTGAAGAGCATTATGTTTTATCTAAATACATAGAATGCGCAGTATTTTCAATTTTCCAAAAGTTTATATACATATATATGTATATTTAGGGTCCTATCAGAAGTTTGAGTTTTCAGAAACTTGAAATTGATATGGTGGGGTCCATATGATCGATTTTTTTGAAAACTGTAAGCTTTTGAATGGAGATTGTAGTAGCGGATAGGGGACTTTACCCTTTTCCCCATTGTAGTGCAATCTTGGAGATGGTATATATATATATATATATATATATATATATATATATATATATATATATATATATATATATATATATAATATGCAGTGGGATGTTGGTGTGCTGGAGGGTTTGCCCCCTGCAAAAATATAGAAAAAGGTAGATTTTTGTTGTTTTTTGAAGTTCAGGTTTTTGGAAACTTGATCACATTGTCTCGACAATATAAATTTCGAGTTTCTGAAAACTCAAACTTCTGACATAGGCCCATATGACAGGTAGATAAATGCATATATATATATATATATATATATATATATATATATATATATATATATATATATATATATATATACATACACACATATATATATACATATACATATGTATCTATATCGTTTTCTATTTATCTATCCATATATCTAAATAGCCAGATAATTTTATTTATTTATTTATTTTACATTTGTTTACTGGGTAGTGTCCGAATGAGCCACGCGCCCATTTTCAGCAGAGACCTGGGGAGAAATGCTCCAAAAAACATTGCATAATGATTTACAGAGGCATGAGGAAAAAACTAAGCATTACTTAAATAGTTAAAAATGCACCCTAAGCAAAATATATGTCTAAGCTGTATAGAGTAGTCAAAATTCAGGTATTACACCTATAATTTTTTTAAACAGTTATAAGTAGATAGGGGCCAGTAGTCTCATATGATACATTTTATGCTATTGATGCAAGGTAGCCTACTGAGAGACGACAAGAGGCAAGTGTAGAGAAAAGTGAGATTAGCCTGGAGATGTACAGAAACATAGCCATTATTTAGAGTAATATTCTTTTAGCAGTTGTTTAAAATTGTGAGTATCAGGATTAGTTAGAATATGCTGTGGAAGAGAGTTCCAGGTTTTTGCTATTTTAAAAGAGTATAAGGAGTCTCCGTGATTTTAGTTACACAGAGCATTAATTTGTCAGATGATCTAAGGGACCAAGGTTTGCATATGGTTGTACAAGGCCAGAGAGCACAGGGTAATTGTCATGTTTGTAGATGACTCTATGAGCAATTATTAGCTGGTTGAGAGATAGTAAGTTGGGTAGTTTGATCCAGTTAAGATGATGAAGAGAGCAGCAGTGATGTGATTTAAGTTTGAGGCGAATTTGGCTATTTTATTGTAATAAGTTTTGAGGTTGTGCAAATCTGATTTACGCAGGTTGGTAATGATTTGGAAACAGTAAAGTAGGGTGGATATGAGGCAGGATCTGGCTGTTGATATTCTGGTGTAGTTAGTTAGGGTTTTTCCCTGTAGAGTTTTATATGGACTTTTTTGATTGTTAGTGCTATATGTTTATCAAATTTTAGACAGTTTTCTATTGACAATAGAGCCAGATAGATAAAGATATATGTATAGATAGCGAGAAATAATTGTTAACAAATCCTTCTAGTGAGGTCCAATAGTTTTCCAAACTTAGGGGGTAAGATGTATTCCACCCACAAGGAAAAACATTTAACTACAGGAGAAAATGGTACTTTGTAAGTAATGAAGTTGCTGGTTGAGACTCCTTAAAATCAAGAAAAAAGAACCATGAACTGCTGACAAAGCTGATTTGAGACTTCAGAGTAATTAAACATATGTAAAATAAAATATATTAAATAGATGAGAATCCAACTACCATTGGTGTACCTCAAGGTTCCATACTCAGGCCACTCCTCTTTTTTATCTTTACCAATACTCTGCATACCTCTACCCAACAGGCTTCACTCATACAGTATGCAGATGATTCCACCCTGATCTGCTCCGCCCCAAATCTCACCACCCAACAGCATCTCTCCCAGGAATCTTTTACCTCAGTAGAAAGGTGGATCACAGATATTCAACTTATCTTAAATCCCAACAAAATGAAACTACTTCTGTTTACCCCAAACAAATCAAAAAACACTCCATTCTTCTTCTCTATCTCCTCCAATAATTAAACTGTCATTTCACCCTCTCTCCACACCAAGCTGCTTGGTGTTGAAATAGATAATAACCTATACTTTGGCATCCATATCTCTCAAACTATTAAAAAGGTACACAAAAAAATGGGGTCCCTATACAGACAAATAGACTTTCTATCAGATCAAGCTCAGGTCACCCTAGCTCAAACCCACCTTCTTTCCACACTCATGTATGCAGCACCTATTTTTACCTATGTTAGAAAATCTGACCTGGAGAAACTTGAGTCATGTTATAACAAAATCACCAAGTTTGCAAAAAATTCCCTCTTTAGAACACACCATTGTATACCGCTTAGGCAACTTCAGTGGCTTGAGCTCCCACAGTTATTAACCTACCACCAACTAGTCATACCTTATAACAACCTAAAATATCCTGAAAAAGCTCCAGCCCTTAGGGAACTACTAACTACATTCCAAATCGACCATTCCGCTCTGCCAACAAATCACTCCTCTCTATCTCCACAGCCAACAACACAGCAGGTAAAGCTCTATTTTCTCACAGTATAGCAAAAAGTTGGAATAATCTCCCTCCCTCGATGACTTCTGCTCCTAATACCAAACAATTCAAAAACTCCCTTAAGGCTCCTCTTATTAGCTCTTGACTATGTCCATGCTACCACCATCTTTCTCTCTGCTCTCCAATTATCAGACCCTCAGTAAAAATGGAAGTAAGAAATGGTATCCCTTGACATTTGGAAATGTTGTTGTGATCTCTGTCTGTATATTTTGATGACTAACTTAATGTTCACTTGTATATATTGCTGATATGATCTTTATTTGCATACTGTTCTATTATGCACAAAATACTGCTCAATAAAAAAGTCTTTACTTTACATTATGTATTATTATCATTGTCTGTTGGATTAATTAAGTGGAGCTTTTCTCCCTGGGCCTCCCCTGTAAATGGACCTCGTCCAGTTGAACCATCTCAATTAACAAATGTAAAATAAAAAAATAAATAAAAAATAAATAAATAAATGAGAGTTTTTGCCCTTTACTGAAAAGCCCAGTTATAGGCAAAAGTGCTTGTCGATTTAATATCTTGTCATAGTCTAAAGTTTTGACAATAACCCACACTCAGCCACTTATTGTAACCAAAAGCATATCCCCTCCATAAAATGAAACAGTCAACATTCCTCCATTCAGTAAACCCAGCAGTCAGCAAACACTGCTTTCAATAAAAAAGGCAGTAGTACACTCTGTTGGCAAAGTCACCATTTGACAGAGCAAACTACAACCATGTATATATCACCATCAAAATATAGTGAAACAACCAGTATTTATTTAGATGTTGATCCAGGAACTAACACAAACTGGTGAGCGGTTTCACTTAAGTTGTCTACAGCATGATCTGCCATTAAAGTGTAATCTTTTTGAGAGACATATAGTAACATTTAAGCATATATTTTGTCACTTATTATTCATTATGTGTTTCCCCTCTGTCAGTATTCTGCTTGGACAGTCTACTTCTGTAATACCTGAGAGGTCTTGGTATATATTCTGTATGTCTGTGTTGTGGTATTATGCTTTTCTTCATTGAACACAGGGCAGTGAAGGCAGAGCAGCTGAGGAAGCTAGAGGTGATTGAGATGAAATGCCCTAAGATGGATAGTAAGATGTACACTGTGGGACAGACAAAGAAATGAGGACATCAGAGCAGAAGCTGAAGCAGTCCCAATTAAGTGGAGATCAAGTGGAACTAGTTTGGTCACACATACACAAAAGCAGAAAACAATTTGGTGAAGTAGATTTGGGAGACATAGGAAGATGTTGTGAGAAGACAAGGACATCCAGCTAAGGGATGGGTGGATTGTATGAGTGAAGACAGGTGGGCATGTCTATCAAAGAAAGTAGGAGCTTTTCTAATTTGACAGATGAGACAAAAGGGAAAAAACAGCTAAGGTCAGTATCATATTTGTTACACCAACCTATCATTTCCCTCCTCTGTTGCCTGTTGACCATCAAACTTTGCTATCAATTAGTCCTCATTCACCTTATTGGAAAAAGCCAGTTGACTAAGCCACCATGCACAAAGTCATGGAGATTTTCTCTCTGATGGCCCTAACCCTAGCCTGGTAGTTGACATGAACATCTGCATCACCCCATGTGTGTCCTATGTACTCCCTGTGTTATGTACATGCTCTGACACATGCTCCCCAAGCGCTAATATCACTAGCTTAGGATCACCAAGTCCATGTCACCCAGTCCTACAGTCAATGTCCAACTGGGACGACCATGTCTCCCCTTCCATGATGGAAACGCTGGTGCAAGCTCTTCACTTCCATCTTTCTCTGTCTAATTCTGTCATTGCTAAAGCTACTAATCTAGCTTGGGCCATCTGGGTTGTTGTTAGGGCTTTTACCTATCTTGATCTTAGCTGCAAGCCAGTCTGGTCCAAATTCATCATGTAACACATATTCCCTCGCAGTAATACAGTGAAAGTGACTTACATCTGTAAACATTACCCCCTCCCCCAGTCATGATGTCTGCCACAGATAAGGAAGTAGACGTATGATAGAAGATTACAGGGAAAGATAGCCTGACTTGAGTCAGGTCTAAAAGAGGACTCTGTTGTACTGTTGAAGTTACATACCTTTTGTCAGATCTCCAACTCAGCATATTTGTTGTGATGCAGCCAAGGTTTATAGTGCCATCTTTTTCACAGATGTATGGCGTCATACAAGATCATGACATCCTCAAAGCAGAAGCCCTGGATGAGGGTGAGTGAGTATGTGTAGACAGAGTAAGCTTTGGTAGAGTTGCAGGAAAGTAGAAGTAAGGGGGAATCTATCTCATGGGTTTGAGTGTATAGGAACTGATTGTGTATGAGAATTACAGTGAGAGAATTATGCTGGGCAATGTGCATACATTTACATACAGCAGAAAGTAAATCAGACCATTTGTATATAAAAAAAAAATCAAAATGGACGTCGTTGTGAAAGATAATCATTTTGCCTTACAGTATCATTAGGTCAGGCATAATATATGTAGAGCACTTGCCAGGGATAGATTCCATAGTACTTTGATGGAAACTTCACTTCAGCATCATGTAAATCCTTTAATAATTCATTCTTTTTTCTTCTTTTAATTTGTGACTGAATTTATTTGAAAATAATTGATATGTTCATTCTACAACAAAAAATAGTGATTGACTAGAAGGTGACAAGAAATGAAAAGATGAAAGCACATATAAAGATGAGATGCTTGTGACCGTGTTGTTAGTGCATCTACAGGGGGAGTTATGAATAGGCCACCAAAAGAGATGATAACAGCCATTCTGTGGGTCAAGACAACCCAGAGATGAACCTTGTCAGAGAAGGGAGGACTGCTTGGAAAAACACTTAATAAATTTCAGACTCTTGTCATTGAAACTGAAGTAGTGGTACAGTACATAAGAGTACTAACTGTACTTCCTTTGAGCAAAAGGGTAACCATTTGAAATAATGGGACCTGCTACAGCAAGTCCCAACAAGCAGTGAGTTAATGGCCAAAAGAGTGGACTTAGATATAGTAATTCTGAGATGCCATTTCTTTGAATATTCCCTTTTCTCTGAGTTATGGCTTTCACAGAGTTGAAATGTAGAAATTCAAGGGGATGGTGTGGGATAGCTTGCATCCCTGTAAAAAGAAGCTTAAAGGAGAACAACGATTTTAGAAGTAATGGATATAGTAACAAAGATAAAACAACTGGAACTAAAATCTTTAGAAAAGAGTAGGAACAAATTACATGAGAAAAAATGAGGGTTGTGGGAACAATACATGCAGAGAGGAAAGGTTTAAAAGAAGACAGGACTTAAATGAGATATGTAATGTTTGACTGAAAATGACTGGGTAGATTATAAGTGATGTATGTATAGTATTTGCAACTGGGAGTGTGTCAGTATGGTTGGTGATGTAAAATGCTTGCAACTAGGATTGTGTCGGTGTGGTTTGTTTTCATTTATATAACTGTATGATTGCTTATGTCATAAATGATGGTTTAATAAAGATGTTCCTTGTTTAAAAAAGAAAGTGTGCAGGAACTGAATAAGTTAAGTAATGTTGCTTTGGTTATATGATATATAGCAATATATGTGAAGTATAATGTTTGTTAATGTTAATTTGTTAATGCAGTTTGATTACTTTTGTAAAATGTAAAATTTTTCCTATGTCACAAGTGATTATACAATAAAGGTGCATTTAAAAAAAAAGATTTGCTCTTCTGGGATTTTGGTCTTTTTTTCTGCTAGTCAACACTCAGCATTTTGAGTGCCGACATTTCAATAAGGAGGCGAGCAAAGGAACTCATAGAAAGTAGCAGAAAAAAGTATGTTAGTAAATATAAGTGACAGGTAAGGTTGCAGATCAGGTTCTGTACAACAGACTGTTAAGAATTCCTGAATGTTAATTCTCCTATAGGTGGTTAACAAACTGGCTTCCCAACTTACTTCAGCTATATAATTGCCACTTCTGAAGCAGCCAGAGTTATCACAGGATATGTGCTGCATTTGCACTTTAGAAAGGCCTCTGACACTGTACCACATTGAAGTTTAGTGGATAAATTAAAGTTTGGAGATGGCAAAATGTTAAGGTAGACAGCAGACTAGCTGACTGATCAAAAGCAAGCAGAGACATTTTGGTGGAGACGTTCAGATAATGCAAATACCACAGGTAGGATTTGGTAGTAGGACTCATCCTATTGGTATATTTATGTGATATGTAATAAAACTGGTGCTTTACTCATAGGTGTAGGGGGTAGTTTCCACAGAATTGGATATGTGGATAGATAGCAAGTGGAATTTAATACATAAATATGCAGCAATATGCATGTTCATTGGGTTGGTGGTGACATTTTTGAAAAACATGCCTGCAAAGAGAAATGGCCCTAGGTAGGAGAAAAAGTGGATGAAAATAGACTTGGTTTTGTGGCACAGAGGAGTAAAGCCCCGACTGCAGTAATTCAGACAATTTGAGGTTGATTAGTGGATGGATAGGGCAGAGGCATGACTTTTTGCTGTTGAACCCACTTAGGAAGAGGGATTTGATGACTCCCAGCCTATGAGGTTTGTCACTCCAGGGTAAAAATGAGAAGACCATGCCCAAAGCATCACACAGGATGAGGACAATAGATATGGTCACATAAGCTAGAGACAGTAGATCTTGCAAGTATGTGGGAGCATGGATATTCATGTAGCTTGGTACAGGTGGTCCCCTACAGTAATGCAGATGCTTTAATCACCGCAAAGGGAAGGGAAAGAGTTAGACATGTTTTTTTAAAATACCCTCACAGTTGCCTCATTGACAATCACTACTCCAGGCACTCTTTCCAAGGGGCAAAAAAGATGGATCTTGCACTTATCAGGCAATAAATGGGCACGAGATACTCTTATCTTTATGGGGAATGAAGGAGGAACAGTGGTGGAGGGGTATAAAGAGTATATAGGAAAAAAGAAGAGAAAAGAATGTGGCTGCTATAATTAGTCTAAGGATGAACTGTGCAATACTGTGCATAAGGACACAATCAAAGGCCAGCAGAATGCTGGAAGGAAAATTAAACTGACATTGGCTGAGAGATGCTTAGGCCTTCCTCTTCTGGGTGCAATTAAAGCTATACCGAGTACTGCATCCATTTCTGACAGATCAAGCTAGTAGAAAGCTCAGAAAATAATGTTAGCAAACTGATAAGTTTAGTAAAGGGGATTGTGTACTGAGAAAGACTTAAGTAGTTTGAGATACATGTAGTGAAACTGAGAAAAGACAAAAGGTGTGATTTGATTTGGACTCACTACTGTGCTGCATTACCTGTGTACAAGTGAAATAAGTGATTATAAGTTGAACAATAGGATGGAGTCAGGTGATCTTTAAATCTTACTTTCTACATTAGGTGTCCCCCTGGTCGACCGCGTGGTGTGCTGCTTCATTGAAGCCTAGTGTTCCACATCGGGTTGTCCCCTTCCTGCTGAATTATTTCTTGGTCACTCAGAAGCTACAAGGCAGGCCATTTTGTGTTGACATCCAGGAAGCACCCCAACTACCTGTCAAGTGCTGGCCTTAATTACTAGCCTCATATTATTTTGCTCATTGAAGCCTAGTGTTCCTCATCGGGTTGTCCCCTCCCTGCTGAATTATTTCTTGGTCACTCAGAAGCTACAAGGCAGGCCATTTTGTGTTGACACCCAGGAAGCACCCCAACTACCTCTCAAGTGCTGGTCTTAATTACTAGCCTCATATTATTTTGCTCATTGAAGCCTAGTGTTCCTCATCGGGTTGTCCCCTCCCTGCTGAATTATTTCTTGGTCACTCAGAAGCTACAAGGCAGGCCATTTTGTGTTGACACCCAGGAAGCACCCCAACTACCTCTCAAGTGCTGGTCTTAAGTACTAGCCTCATATTATTTTGCTCATTGAAGCCTAGTGTTCCTCATCGGGTTGTCCCCTCCCTGCTGAATTATTTCTTGGTCACTCAGAAGCTACAAGGCAGGCCATTTTGTGTTGACACCCAGGAAGCACCCCAACTACCTCTCAAGTGCTGGTCTTAATTACTAGCCTCATATTATTTTGCTCATTGAAGCCTAGTGTTCCTCATCGGGTTGTCCCCTCCCTGCTGAATTATTTCTTGGTCACTCAGAAGCTACAAGGCAGACCATTTTGTGTTGACATCCAGGAAGCACCCCAACTACCTCTCAAGTGCTGGTCTTAATTACTAGCCTCATATTATTTTGCTCATTGAAGCCTAGTGTTCCTCATCGGGTTGTCCCCTCCCTGCTGAATTATTTCTTGGTCACTCAGAAGCTACAAGGCAGGCCATTTTGTGTTGACACCCAGGAAGCACCCCAACTACCTCTCAAGTGCTGGTCTTAATTACTAGCCTCATATTATTTTGCTCATTGAAGCCTAGTGTTCCTCATCTGGTTGTCCCCTCCCTGCTGGATTATTTCTTGGTCACTGAGAAGCTACAAGGCAGGCCATTTTGTGTTGACACCCAGGAAGCACCCCAACTACCTCTCAAGTGCTGGTCTTAATTACTAGCCTCATATTATTTTGCTCATTGAAGCCTAGTGTTCCTCATCGGGTTGTCCCCTCCCTGCTGAATTATTTCTTGGTCACTCAGAAGCTACAAGGCAGGCCATTTTGTGTTGACACCCAGGAAGCACCCCAACTACCTCTCAAGTGCTGGTCTTAATTACTAGCCTCATATTATTTTGCTCATTGAAGCCTAGTGTTCCTCATCGGGTTGTCCCCTCCCTGCTGAATTATTTCTTGGTCACTCAGAAGCTACAAGACAGGCCATTTTGTGTTGACACCCAGGAAGCACCCCAACTACCTCTCAAGTGCTGGTCTTAATTACTAGCCTCATATTATTTTGCTCATTGAAGCCTAGTGTTCCTCATTGGGTTGTCCCCTCCCTGCTGAATTATTTCTTGGTCACTCAGAAGCTACAAGGCAGGCCATTTTGTGTTGATACCCAGGAAGCACCCCAACTACCTCTCAAGTGCTGGTCTTAATTACTAGCCTTATATTATTTTGCTCATTGAAGCCTAGTGTTCCTCATCGGGTTGTCCACTCCCTGCTGAATTATTTCTTGGCCACTCAGAAGCTACAAGGCAGGCCATTTTGTGTTGACACCCAGGAAGCACCCCAACTACCTCTCAAGTGCTGGTCAGCGTCTGCTAGCCTTTACACAACTAACTTGTCCTGCATTATTTTTTTTCTTTGCCTTTTGGTACTCTCTGGCTGCAGTATTTGTTTTTTTCTTTTTCTTCCTACCTAGTGATACACTAATTGATTATATCCTGAATGTAAGTTGTTGTTGGACTTACTCACCCCATTTTCATTTTCCCTCAGTAAGGTATTTTCCTATATATAACTTTTACTTTTTTGTAATACCACCTGCATATTACGTTACCACCTTAATAATCTAATATTCTTACTTTACCAAGCAACGTAGTGTTTCAGCTCTTCTGCTAAACTGATTGGCTACGCTCTCTCCTCTAGCTGTTTCTGCCCCACTTCGCTCCCCTCCCTACCCCCTTATCCCACCCACCCCACGTACTCTTACACTTATACCTCACACTCCACACCCCCTCTTACATTGAACCTATCCCAAGTAACTAACTCTTTTATAAAGGTCCTCCCACTCTGTACTTCCCTACTTTCCATATTACCCTCTCTTTGTTATCTTCCCTCCCTCATAAACCTTTAGCTTATACCTTGACCATTCAACCTAGCTTCTCTTACTTATACTATAGTCATATCCTAACTTTTACTTTGAAATTTCCTTTCATCCTCTCCTCAGTATGTCGTCTAAGACTAACAGAACCCCATCCAAGACCTCTACAACTAAAAATAGCCTAGCTAAGCTACTACCCCTGCTTATTCCTTCTCTAGTTCTCACACTACCCTATCTCTTGACCTCATATGAAATGAAATATAATTACCACTTTAAATATTCTCTCAAACAAACAGCCTCAGATCTCACAACCCAAAATTTCACTCATTTAAACATTACATCCACCTCTTCCTACCTCCTAGCCAAATATCATAGACTATCCCACATTAAATCTAATAATCTTATGTTAAGGAGACTAAAATACCTATCTAACTTCTCCTGTAAGCCACACTTACAATATAACCCCTCTACCCTAACAGATGGTGACATACATCTCAACCCGGGGCCCTTAAATACTTCTTCTGAAGCCAGACCTATTATTTCAAACTCCTCCCTTCCATTACCAACCTCTAATTCAAATACCTTACTTATAGGATATCTTAATATCCGAAGTGTCAACAACAAAGTCACCCATCTCCACTCTCTTCTTGAATATCACTCCTTTGATATCTTCTGTCTAACTGAAACCTGGTTAAAACCCTTTACTAAAGATAATGAAATTATTCCCCCAGGCTACAATATTCTGAGACTAGACCGCAATACTCATAAGGGTGGGGGAGTAGCACTTCTATTTAAGACTGAACTAAATATATCCTTAGTACCCTATGATCCTCAGGAGGATACCAAGACTGAACTCCTTATTTCAAAGCTGCAACTAAACCCAAATAAATCAATCTATATTATCTGTATCTATCTACCTCCTGGAAATAACTCTACAATAATAGAAAATATCCTTAGTTGGGCTTCTTCCACTTACCCACAAGAAACTGTTATACTTGGAGACCTCAACCTCGACTGGTCCTCAGTTAACACTAACAACCCAGCCTCGCATATTAATCTCCATGGCTTTACTCAGACAATAAACACCACTACTAGGATTAATAAACCTAACAACAAAGAAAGTATACTAGATTGGATTCTTGTTAACAAACCGCAACAAACATATCAAGCCGGTACTTTGCCTGATGACATTAGTGACCACACTTTTACTTACATCATAAAACAAAAGAATATCACTACTAATACCGCAACCTTTAGGATCTCACGTAGTAATAAACATTTTAACCTTATCCTATTTAAGACTGAATTAAATGCCTGTAACTGGAACCCTCTAAAAACTCTTCCACTTGAAGAAGCTGTTAAATATTTTAACACCAAATTCTTAACAATCCTAGATAATCATGCACCAAAACGAACCATCAGAGTTAAATCTAAACCAGCCCCCTGGCTAACTAAAGAAACAAGACAAAAAATGTTACTCAGAAACAAATCTTGGATAAAATGGAGAACTAGCAAATCTCCCTCAGATCAACAGACCTTTAGACACTTAAGAAATAGTACCAAAAAAGCCATTCTTTCAGACAAAAAAACTACTATAGTAATCTCCAGCAAGTGAATCACAATAATCCCCCAAAATTCTGGTCAACCCTAAATAGACTTCTTCACCCTGGACAGACCACCACTCCCTCCCCCTCTGGATCTGAAAAGAATTCATCCCATGAAACTGCCAATGCCTTCAACTCCTTCTTTACTGACACCATCAATTCACTGGCCTCTCACCTTTCCATTGACAATTCTAGCATCCCTGATCTCACATCTTCTAATCTACCAACCTTCAAAGTACAACCCATCTCTACCACCTTTATCTAAAAATGTATCCAAAAACTTAAACCTTGTACCCCCTCTGCTGATCAGCTTCCATCTGAATTCCTTCAAAAAGCAGCTAATGAAATAGCCTATCCCATATCCATTCTTATAAACAGAACTATTAATGAAGAAACCATACCTGATATCTGGAAAATCTCTCACATCATACCCTTACATAAAGGAGGTAACTCCAATGAATACTCTAATTACAGGCCTATAGCTCTCTTGTCTCCACTAGCAAAAATTATGGAAAAATGTGTTCACTATCAGTTAATGAGTCACTTAACTAAACATAACATTCTAACTAACTGCCAACATGGCTTTAGGCCTTTTCATAGTACTACCACTGCTCTCCTTTCCTTTACGGACTTTATCAACAAGAACCGCAATAATAATATTCTATCATCAGCACTCTTTATTGACCTGTCCAAAGCCTTTGATATGGTCAACCACCCCCTGCTCATAAAAATTCTGGAATCTCTTTCTTTAGAACCCAAGGCTATCCACTGGTTTACTTCCTATCTCACCAACAGGAAACAGGCAGTCCTCTGGGATAACAAACTCTCTTCTCTTCTTCCAATTTCACTTGGTGTCTCCCAAGGCTCTATTCTCGGACCTCTTCTATTCTCCTTATTTATAAATGACCTACAAGTAGCTATACCCCTAGCCACATGCATACAATATGCTGATGACTCCACACTTATTTGTTCTGCTAAAACCATCTCTGAGTTACAAACAATTACTCAAAATGTATTTTACACAGTTGAGGCATGGTTCTTAAAATGCTGTCTACTTTTGAATGCTAAAAAAACAAAACTCCTCCTCTTTAAGCCCACTACTAGGTCCCCCACATTAGATTTCTCTATCTCATCCAGTAATGGCACCCTTATATCCCCTGACTCTACCACCAAGCTGCTAGGTGTCACGATTGACAACAGCCTTACCTTTGATAGTCACATCAATAATACCATTAAAACTGTAAACAGAAAATTGGGCTCCTTCTACAGAATTAAAACATTCTTAACCCCTACAGCCAAAGTTACACTTGCCCACTCTCATCTTATTTCCACTCTTCTCTATGCCTCACCTATTTATACTAACCTGAAGAAAAATAATCTCTCTAAACTGGCTATCACTTACAATAGTATCGCTAGATTTGTTACTGGTAATCAGTTTAGAACTCACCACTGTCTGAACCTACAGCAACTTCACTGGCTTGAACTAAAAAACATGTTGTTTCTTTCCCAACTTACCTTTGTCCATAGGGTATTCTATCAACCTAATAACACACCTGTACTTTCCAACCTTTTTACCCCTTACTCTAACCTCAATTCACTTCGCCCCTCAAGCAAACTTCTAGTAACTTTAACTAAATCTAATAACTTTGCTGGTGACTCCCTTTTCTCCAGCACCATTGGCAAATACTGGAATCATCTTCCTATTGAACTAACTTCCATTCCATCTCCTGCCCTTTTTAAACAAAAACTTAGAATTTACCTTAAAAAACACTGATTATGCCCCTGCTTTAACCCCGACTAAAACTCTGACTTCCACAATTTCCTCTCGTTTTCTCTCTCCCTCTCCTTTATACCTTCTCATTACTTTAGTGGTATACTACCTCCACTTTAAAAGTTTTTCCTCTCAACTATCCTCCCTCCAAGTGGTAACTCTTCTAATCCACAAATAATGCAGATAGTATATGAATTTAACTAATTTTTGTACTCTATATTTACTATTAATGTCTTTTCTTTTTACACTATCTTTTTATGTCTTAAATGTTAAATAATGTTAAATAAAGTTGTGCTTTTTTTTTTTTTTTTATATATGATATGTATGTTGAATCCTATGATGTAATATTGTATATTGTCTATTCCCACCATATATTATTCTTTTCATTTTTTACATATTATGTAACTGTTTTGTCTCTATGTAGAGCTTTTCTCCCCGGGCCTCTGCTGAAAATGGAAATATATCCAGTCAGACTAGCCCGGTTAACAAATGTAAAATAAAAAAAATAAAAATAAAGACTTAGGTAGCAGGAGGGGAACAGTATCTGCAGAGGGGCTAGCTGCAGTACTAAAGCAGACTCATTTTCCCCTGTTTCCATTTCAACACAACTTACCCACTATGTTTTGATCCATTGTCCTACCTTGTCCTACCCATAACATGACTATAGAGACTAAAAAATGACTAAGCTCTGAGCTCACATTTTACTGTTATCTTTTTGCAAATGGTACCTGAAAGCAAGGATACATGTCTGAGACCAATGCTGTGAAGTTCATCGTGCTGTTATTATAGTTAATTTTATTGTGGATCTGTCTCTTTTCTCAAGCAGTTTACATGAATTTTTCCATGTATACACAAGAAAAAAATGTTACCTAAGTATATTCTTTTATTTGACATTTAGTGTAGAGAGTTAAAACTGCAAGCTCTAGTCCTTGTGGTACAGGGTTTGATTCCCTCAGCCCTCATTTGCCTACTGTGTGACACTGAACAAGTCACTTAACCAAACATTGCTACTGGGCCACCTCTGAAAAGGGGGATTGTATGTCCAGTGGTCCTACCTGGCAAACAAATAGGAATTATTTATTGTAATGAATTTGTGTACAGCATAGCTTCCAAAGTCAAACACAGTGGTAATGATGTTGCTTAAAAGTACAGAACAACTATTTTATGTTTTGTAAGTGCTGTCAATCAGCAGTACATAAACAGAAGCATATGTTGAAAATATGTCAGACTTCTCATTTTGATAAACTGGGGAGAAAGGAATAAGAAAGAGTGGAGTCCACATCTACAGAAAACTAGTTGTGTGTTATTGATATATTAACTACATTGCCATTGTTTTAACTGCACTATATATATATATATATATATATATATATATATATATATATATATGTGTGTGTGTGTGTGTGTGTGTGTGTTTATCTGTATGCAGTCATATAGATAGCACTTAATTCTTATATCACATAACAGCATTTCTGTAAACAGTAAATAAAAATAATGTGGTAAATGAAGTCAGCAGCTGGAAAGCTCTGTTAAATTACAGTACAAGGATTAATGATTTCTGCTGAAAGAGGAAAAGAGACTATAAAATTTACATAAAAATGAACACTTTAAAGCCCCTGTTTAATCAATTATTTTTCATCATGTTCTTTGTGAATCTGTTAACAGTGCAATAGATGAAGCATTCACTTAATATTTTTTCCTTAGTGTCAATACTATAATGAACATGCTTCTGTGGTAGAAAACCAGCCAAGTGGAACATTTGTGCTACAAGTACAGGCAAGTGATGCAGATGAAGGAGCAAATGGAGATGTAAAATATGGGATCATGCACCGAGATGGAAGCATTCCAGCATTCTGGATTCATCCTGAAACAGGTAGGACAGCAACTTGCTTACCTGTTTCAAAAGGTTGCACTTCATTGCATTTAGATCTTCTATCAGGTGTATGTAATACAAGCCATGTACAAAAATGCAAGGTTTTTTTTTTCATTATTAATCTTGACTTTTACCTGAACTAACATCTTTTTCTTGGTCCCTTGTATTTTATCTTAGATGATTAGTCCTACAGCTTTATGGTCCAAAATTTTTAATAAGTAGTCCATCTGCCATGACAAACAGCAGCAACACTGAATTGAAAACTTTTTTCCTTTATCTTTTTGCTCCCTTGACTGCAGATCATTAAGCCTTCCCCTATCAGATTCAGCCCATTTATTTCACCATACAAGGGACATACCCTGTATATAAGCAGTTGAAAGTCAACCAGTAAAGCAATTATGCAAGAAACCATGAGGGTCATTTGAGCCCTTGCTGACATCTCAGCAAGTGAGGGCATTTTATTTACTTATTATTTATTTATTTAACATTTGTTTACCAGGATAGTCCAACTAGACAACAGTGTCCATTTTCATTGGAGGCCCGAAGAGAAAAGCTCCAGTAAAGTATATTTTTACTAATACATGTTAGCTAGAAAAAGAAGAGAAAAGAAAATGTATACAATGCAGCTTATTTGTGTCCACTTGCAGTTTAATAGAGATTAGTAAAACAATTTGTATACATGGGAGATTAAATACCACAAATATATATACATGAGCATCTTCTTCTTTCAGCTTTTCCCGGTTATTGCCATAGTGGATCACCTGTCCACTCATGATTGGCAGCGGAGTTTTATGGTGTTGAGTTGCCAGCTCGATGCCCAACCTTCCAGGGAAGGCACACACATGCACACATGCACTCAAGCCTAGGGCCAGTTTTTTATATATATATTTCAATACTTAAATTCTGTTCCTGATTTTGGACCTTTGTTCCCCATTACTTTTGCCTTTGTACAGATTTCTTGCACTTAGAGGTTAGGATGGGTGAGAAGGTTAAAGCATAGTACTTGGCCTTCATTTAAACCAGAGAGGTTTTGTGCTTTTTCGAAGGAAAATTTATTTCACTTCTATTATAGTCTTTCAACAAACAGTAACAAACAGGTACTATGACTTTTGGATGTGGAATGTTTAAATAGCATTTTAAAGGGTAACACTAAAGACTGCAAATAATATCTGATTGTTTTATAATAGCTGCAGATAAAGGTTTCTCATAAGTGATTTCCATTAGATTATCTGTCATGTCTGATAAAAAGCATGTGAAAAATAACAGGCTATACAGTGAATCTTTATCTAGTTTCTTATGCCCAGTGACTAGCTCTATGAATCTCACTCTGATTTGATTGACATGTCTTATGGATTACCAATGACTACTGTATGAGATATAGTTCATGACCAATTATTATTTACCCTGGGAATTCAGTTTAGTTCATAACATTGGTTGGGCCTGCAGACTTTGTCTCCAGATGCAAAACCTCTCAACTTCAAATTTTTGACAAAAGTCTGTTTCTAAGCATTTTTTTTAGTTTTAATTTCAAATCTGGTTTAAACAACTCAAATGTGGATGTCAGACTTTATGAAATAATATTTACTAATGGAGACAAATTTTTCATTACTGGAGGAGTGATTTCATATGTGCAAAAGAACCATATGAGCATTGTTTGCAGAATCTCACTATTCATGACATTAATTCTAGCATTCAAAATCAATTCAAACTTCTCTAGCAAGGCATTAAATGAATCATAAAATGGAGAAGAAGTTATATGATGAATTTCATTTCCCCTTCAGAAGTTTTGCAAATTTTTTCATTAGTGGAACAAGTAATTGTTAGACATTAACATTTCAGGAACATTATACTTTGTAAAACTTTATCTTATTTTTTCATTTTTTATGACATCCATGTTGAATGAGTATCTGTCAAAGCCAAGGATATTTTTCAACGAAATGGCCAATGTAGTCATGCAGTCTAGCTTTTCAGATCATTCCTAGGTATATAAAGATAGATGTAATGATAGCTTAAAAATAACATTCATCCAATCTTTACTTTGTTTTCCTAATCCTTAGCTATGACAAGGCACCAAACATGTTATCTGCCATCTCCTTTTTTTCTGAACAGTTCTGGTTATCCTTAATGTAACATTTTAAATATAATATATTGTGCTTAAAGAGGTCTATGCTTCTAGACCCCAAAGTGTGCATTCATCTCTAACACTCAAGGGGGTGGGTCTTGTACAATAGTGTGACAGAAACCTTGGCTCAGTTCTGACAGGCTGACCCTTCAAACTATATTCATGAACCTGCAATAAAATTTTATGGCAGTTCAGTGTTTATTTTTTTCAGCAGTCACTGGTGCAGTGTCCATGGCATCTAACATGACTATTTGATCAGGTATGTGCTTGTCTTCAGGATTTTCTGGAAATAGGTAACCTACTGAGTGTATCAGCATTAGCATAAGACTTGTCTATTCTGAAGTAAATCTTCTTTGTTTTGAGTAGTAGTGCCCAATAATGCACTCTTGGTGAATCCCTTTCTGGAACAGGTTTCCTGTCATTAAATAAAATTCTCAGTTTCTTTTTTTTAAAAAAACAACAATTTTTTATTAATTTTAAAATAAAAATTGTACAAAATTATTTAAAGTTAAATAAAACCAAAACATGTTGTGGACCGATATCCCCAGCAAAATCAAATGTAGAAAAATAAATCATTAAAATTTATCATGTAAATCACTCAATGTTGACCAAAATCTAAACTGGGGATTAATATTTGAAGTTCTCATTTTGGCAGTTGACAATTCTTTTCTACAAACTTTTTTTTTATTAAATTAATGAATTCAGTGAAAAAAGAGTAGTTTTACATTTTCATTTCTTTATGACTAATTTTCTTGCTATAGTTAAAATGAACCAAAGTTGCACCCGCACCCTAGGAAAGGAATCCAGAACTGGAGCATTAAATAAGATCAAATAGTTTGAAATCATACAATTATCTGTCCACAAAGCTTGGACAGAATTTTTAAATTCAACCCAAAAAGGAGTTACTATTTTACAACCCAATATCATATTAAACCAATCTGCATTAGAGACAACATTACACCTACAACAATTAATTTTCCCATAGTTATATATTAAAGCCACTTTATGTGGCATTAGAAAAGACCTGTGAAGAAATCTCCACATATATATTTTCTAATAAAGAGAAGAAGTAGATTTTTCCACATATAAAAATTAAGCATGTATCTTCATTAGAAAAGGCCTTCTCATTAATCTTAGTTGAGTAATTCCAAAATAATGAATCTCTTATTTTATAAATTATTGATATATATAATTTATTCTTATTTGAGTTACTATTGATTCCGAAAAAAAAAGCTCAAGTATTTTCGGGATACGTATTGTTTGAAAATCCATGGAAATTTTGATTTTATTAAAATATAATAACCAAGTGCCAATAAGTGTTGTTATGGACAGATAAAAAAAAAAAAAACAAGCAAACAAAAGCAACATTTCAAACTTATATACATTCAAGACTCCCATCATAGAACAAAAATTCCCTGATTTGATGCTATAATCATACAAATCACACACCAACCAACCTATCCCAATGTCACCAAGTTAAATAGTTGCTACTGCTCCTTAATTTAAAACAGTATAATTAATTATAACTATTTAGAACACATTCAAGTTATAGTAAAAGGAAAAACAATATAACATATTAATTTGAGAAATATGAATATTTAAAATCATAGAAATATAAAGTTGGAAATATTAATAATAAAGAATGATATTATGCATTTCTAAGTATATCAAAAATATTCCAGAAATAATGCATTTTAAATTTCTTTATTTGAGGAAGACATTTTATATAGTTGTTTCTTCTAATTAATCCTAGTGTAGAAAATACTATATGTAGTCTAGTATTTAAGCATTTATATGGCAGAAATAAATAAAATTGACATCTATAACACATTAACCTATAGACATCATAACACCAATACATATCAAGATCACATATCATAAAGCTTTTAAAACTCATTTAATAACATGGGTGAAAAGTTGAAAGTAATAGAATATGGAAGTATAATTAAAAGGTGCTACAATTTAAAATTACATATTTGTACATATTGTGTGTGTTTATATCTGCATAATATATCTACATGTATGTGCATACATATAACTGTGTGCATGTGTATCTACGCACAAGACTAAATATAAAATTGAGTGAGTGTTTTTAAGTGAATGTTTGTTTTATGAATGTATGTATGTTACCATCAATACCTCTAGTATTTGGAATATACATTTAACATCCAATTCTTTTATGATTATATTTTAAGTATCATGTACTTACAAATTTGCTTATAGTACTTTTCATTGCCATATTCTGAAATGTGCGGATCAAGTTTTTGTATTCATCATAACAATGGGAGATGAAAAATGCTTGAAATTATTTAAAAGTGAGTTTAGTATAAAATAAAATGACATATATCACTAACAAATGCAGAACATTTTGAGGGAGTTAAATATGCTCATTAATATTATTTTCCAACAATTAGCAAAGTAATGCTGAGTAATTAAGGCAATAGATGTTGAGCATATTGATGCCTTTTTAAGTATCTTCTCCTCTAAATTGTTTCATATAACACAGAAGACAACAACTTTTATTAAAGTATAAGTATAGTAATGTATATAAATGCTGTTATATGCAAATCAATATCTATATAGAAGTCAAATAAATGCATATATTTCTCTCAGAGCAAGTTTATAATCACTGTTAGTAGTTTTCAGTCAAATGTCTGTAAAAGTGATTTTGTATAAAAAACAATTTTATAGCAACCAAAGTCCAGAGGTGTTAACCATATTTTATCCCATATAAGATATGTTAGCTTATAGCATGCTTGTTTTCATTTGCATTTTTGTAATGAAGTGTTCGCTATGTTTAACTTTACCATTTTGTTGCATTACACAGCTCTTTTAGGCATCACATCAGGTGCTAGTTTTCACATTTGCATTTCAAGGAAAGCATTGGGACAACTGTATACTGAAATAATACCAAACGTTTACGGGGATATTTCGTTTTTGTAGGCACTTGGTTAGACTGTGTGTAAATACATCTGTAGACCCCTTACTTATGAATAGACAAGTGTGGTCTGTGTAAGTATATATTTCAGTTTGAGTGTGTTTCTACATGCGAATGTCCTTGTGTATATAGAATTGCAATGTAACATCATTTACTTAAGTACGGATGCTTAATCTGTATCTTACCAACTTTCAGATGATTAATAGCTCTCTATAACAATATGCCAGATGTTATGTATGACACATATCATTCTCTGTTTAGTATGCTATCAGCTTTATTCATACAATGCATTTGTAAGTATTCGGTATTCCACCAACAGTCTTGATGCTTGACTACCTCTTTGTTTTATATCTCAGATCTTCCATTATCCATGGTTCAACCATGATCTGTGTACTTGTTATATTTTTTATGAGGTTAAAACTTTAGGTGTGCCATTGTCTGTTGCAAGAAGCAGATCAGTTATTTTACTTATTAGATCTTATTTAATGAAACTATCTATTCTTGTGACGAATCAGCATTCTGAGGGAACCCAGGTAGAAAATACCAGATAGCCCTTGAACAATCCAAAAGTTAGAAAATGTCAGTGATATAAGATATAGCCAGCAAATAAGTTAATGGCTTTTATTTGCATAAATGAAATGTGGATATGAAACAATATATTAGGTCAGTGACAATAATGGGTTAGTTAAGGAAAGTAACCTTTTAAAATATCAGGACTCACAATGCCAAGTCCTGACATGTTTAGACTGAATAATCAAATATCCAGTTTGACAGTGTGTAAATATTTGTCTGTACAATACAACAGGTAGCATATTACATAACAAGAGAAATTGTAGAGAAAATTCCATTATTGTAATAAGTACTTCTTTATCAGAAGTATTCTGCATAGTAGTAACTGTCTAATTTATTATTATTAAAGTATATTAGTTTTTTTAGCTTCTTCATGACACACTAAAACCAGTAATATTGTTTTAAACAAGCATTTTCATCACTATAAATGACATATTCCTCTGTGCTGCGATGCTCTGCTGCACAAGTATATTATATTTATACTGTAGTTATATAAAGTGTACAACTTTCACTGAACTATAATTAGGATGACCACAAGATGTCACTAAATAGAGATTAGTACCAGGTGTCTTTAAGTCTGCAGATGTCTCCTTTTTCTTCTTCCCACTGCATTCTTCTTTCCATTTCTTCTTTTCATTATTCCACTTTGTAAAAGAAAATGATAGTATAAACTACATAGATATGTTTTAAAATGTATCCGATTATTTAAAATGTTCTATTTTTGTGTTTTTTCTGCTCGTTCTAGCATTCTAAAATTTCACTTTCTGTAAATGAGGGTTAAAGTTCAAAATGCATTTCCTGCAGCACAGGCAGCTTGAACATGGAATCCAGACTGCTATAAGTTGAAAAACAGCTCAAAGTATGTGAAAAAAAAAAAACATTCTAAAGTAATTTAACTAACACTAGGCAGGAAAAGGGACTGAAAAGAAGCAGTTACTGTAAAGACAATCAATATTATCTTTAAGTCTTTGAATAAGAGCCCAACTAATGAACAAACACCACACAAGATAAACCTTTTAAAAGAAAGTGAAGTGATGTATATAAATGATTTTCATGCAGCCAAACCACTCAAAACAACATCCACTGCATGTAGATAAAGCTTATCACATACACCCACATTCACCAGATGGAATAACCAAAAATAAAAACATATTACTTGAAATTCCCCTTGCTCTGCACCCCATCTCACCTAACTCCCTTTTCTCTTCTATCCTTATTCATTAGTTGTACACTGATTTAGTTCCTTCTAATGACAGGCTTAATATTCTACCTCAGTAACTTGATACTTACTCTGTGATTTGTCTTTGTTTTGCATAATGTTGATGTTAGAATGTAATACTATCTGGGTTTGTTAACCATATGCTTATTTTATGTTAATGTATTTTTATAATTTACTGTATCTGATTTTTGTTTCTACATGAATTGTGTTAACTGTTGTAGCTTTTCTACCTGGGCCTCCACTGAAAAAGGGCTATGGCTCAGTCAGACGAACCTGGTCAACAAATGTCAAATAAATAAATAAATGATGTATAGGAAGTATATATACATTAAGTGCATTAGTTAAACATATTAATATTCAACCCCCTCTGCCCACATACACACTACTCTCTATGTTAGAAAATAATGTTTGAGAGGATTTAAATAAAATAATAAAGAGGCTTATAAGTAATAGTAATAATAACATATATACACTATTTCAGATACTGTAGAAAAGGTATTTTGATAAATTATATATTTTTTGTTTTACCTTGTATCTGATGATGAACTGTAATAGATGACACAATTGAATACCTGTGAGAAAGCTATTTAGGCAATACACACATATATGTGTGCATGTATAAATACAGTTGTGTCATTGTTTGATGGCCAGAAAAAATAAAACAAACCCTAACAAAGTATTATGTATTTATTTATTTATTTATTTATGTATTCCAGTTTGATGACCAGGGAGGTCTACTGGGTTCAGGGAGCCCATTTTCAGTGGAGGCCCAGGGAGAAAAGCTCCACAGTACATAGAAAATATAAAGAATATAAAGTATAATGAAAAGAGCTACAAAATACATGTTAAATTTCAAGTTAGAGACATGAGTTTTTCATTGGGTACATAGATTCTAAAATCTTTGTGGTAGCAGTAAGGACGTCATTACCAGAGAGGGGAGAATAGAGTAAACATAAACTATTTACAATATATGCATTCATGATATTGTTGTTAGATTAGTTTACAATCAGAGTGAGCCCAGGAAATCTGTATTGTTCTATTTCCATACCGGATTGGTCAAGGCCCGGGTTAACAACGAATGCCAACAGGGTGCTGGCAGAAATTGGGCTACTGTTGGCCAAAGGAGAAGAAGAGGGGAAAGGCATGCTCGAAAACAGAAAGAGAGGAGGAAGGTTAGGAGTGTAGCAGTGAGGGTAGGAACTTTGAATGTTGGTAGTATGACTGGTATAGGGAGAGAGCTAGCTGATATGATGGAGAGAAGGAAAGTTGATATATTGTATGTGCAAGAGACCAGATGGAAGGGAAGTAAAGCCAGGTGTATAGGAGGTGAGTTCAAATTGTTCTATCATGGTGTGAATGGGAGGAGAAATGGGATGGGAGTTATCCTGAAGGAACAGTATGCCAAGAGTGTTTTGGAGGTGAAAAGCGTGTCGGATAGAGTGATATTTATGAAGCTGGAAATTGATATTGTAATGATGAATGTTGTTAGTGCATACGCTCTGCAAGTTGGGTGTGTGATGGATGAGAAAGAAAACATTTTGGAGTGAGTTGGATGAAGTGGTGGTGAGTGTACCCAAGGGTGAGAGACTGGTGATTGGAGCGGACTTCAATGGGCATGTTGGTGAAGGGAGCAGAGGGGATGAGGAAGTGATGGGTAGGTATGGTGTCAAGAAGAGGAATGCAGAAAGTTAGATGGTATTAGATTTTCTGAAACGGACGTGCATGGCTGTGGTGAATACATATTTTAAGAAGAGGGAGGAGCATAGGGTGACATACAAGAGTGGAGGAAGATGCACACAGGTGGATTATATCCTATGCAGGAGGGCCAGTCTGAAGGAGATTGGAGACTGTAAAGTGGTGACAGGGGAAAGTGTAGTTAGGCAGCATAGAATGGTGGTCTATAGGATGACATTGGTGTTCAAGAAGAGGAGGACAAGTGTTGAGAGCAGTGCCAAGGATCAAATGTTGGAATTTGGAAAAGGGTGATTGTGAGGTGGAGTTCAGGGAAGAGTTAAAACAGGCACTGGGGGACAGTGAAGAGTTACTAAATGGCCGGGTAACTACAGCAGAGATGGTAAGGGAGACAGCTAGAAAGGTGTTTGGTGTGACATCTGGACAGACGAAGGAGGACAATGAGACCTGGTGGTGGAATGAGGAGGTACAGGAGAGTATACAGAGGAAGAGGCTGGTGAAGAAGAAGTGGGATTGTCAGAGAAATGAAGAAAGTAGACAGGAGTATAAGGAGGTGAGGACAATGGCAAAGAGAGAGGTGGCAAAAGCTAAGGATAAGGCATATGGAGAGTTGTATGAGAGTTTGGACACTAAAGAGGGAGAAAAGGACCTGTACCAATTAGCTAGACAGAGGGACAAAGCTGGGAAAGATGTGCAGCAAGTAAGGGTGATAAAGGATAGTGAGGGAAAGGTACTCACAAGAGAGGAGAGTGTGTTGAGTAGATGGAAAGAGTATTTTGAGAGGCCGATGAATGAAGAGAATAAGAGAGAGAGAAGGTTGAATGATGTGGGGATATTGAATCAGGAAGTGAAACAGATTAGCAAGGAGGAAGTAAGGACAGCTATGAAGAGGATGAAGAATGGAAAGGCTGTTTCGTAAAGATGACATACCAGTGGAAGCATGGAGGTGCTTAGGAGAAATGGTAGTGAAGTTTTTAACCAGATTGTTTAATGAAATCTTGGAAAGTCAGAGGATGCCTGAAGACTGGAGAAAAAGCATTTTGGTACCTATTTTTAAAAATAAGGGTGATGTGCAGAGCTGTAGTAACTACAAAGGGTTAAAACTGATCAGAGAAAGAGTAGTGGAAGCTAGGTTAAGAAGGGAGGTGATGATTAGTAATCAGCAGTATGGTTTAATGCCAGGAAAGTTTAAGGACTTGGGATCAACAGTTCAGAGTAATGGTAAGTGAGGAAGAGAGGTGAAGAAGAGAGTACAGGCAGGCTGGAATGGGTGGAGAAGAGTGTCAGGGGGGATTTGTGACAGACTGGTGCCAGCAAGAGTAAAAGGGAAGGTCTACAAGAGGGTAGTGAGACCAACTATGTTGTATGGGTTGGAGACGGTGGCACTGACAAAAAGGCAGGAATCAGAGCTGGAAGTGGCAGAGTTAAAGATGTTAAGATTTGCACTGGGTGTGAGAAGGATGGACAGGATTAGGAATCAGTATGTTAGAGGGTCAGCTCAGGTTGGACAGTTTGGAGACAAAGTTAGAGAGGTGAGATTGCATTGGTTTGGACATGTGCTGAGGAGAGATGCTGGGTATATTGGGAAAATTATGCTAAGGATGGAGCTGCCAGGTAAGAGGAAAAGAGGAAGGCCTAAGATAAGGTTTATGGATGTGGTGAGAGAGGACATGCAGGTGGTTGGTGTGACAGAGCAAGATGCAGAGGACAGGAAGAAATGGAAACAGGTGATCCACTGTGGCGACCCCTAATGGGAACAGCCAAAAGAGAAGAAGAAGTGAGCCCAGGAATTCTTGAAATTCATGATGGAGGAGAGTTACTAGTAGGCTAGGTGGGGAGAATGCCCTTGCATTTCCAATTAGAGGAAAGGTAGGAATGTAGCTGAGATTTAAAGTGGTCAAATTTTCAGATGTCCTTATTGAAGGAGGAAGAGAATTCCATTTTTTGGCTAAGGAAAAAGATAGGAGAAGTTGTCCAGCAGAACGGTTAGGTTTGTGGACAGTGATCAGATTTTGGTGAGCAGATCTTAGAGTTCTGTGCAGGGTGTATGGTTGTAGGATGTTAGTTAGTGCAGGGCATTTAGCAGGATTAAATATTAGCCTGTGGGCTGTAGTGAGTTGGAGGTAGTCAAGGAATTTGGGGAGTTCTAGCCAATTTAGCAATTGGAGGACAGTACAATGATGGGAGGAGTATTTGGCTTTGATGGCGAATTTTGAGATTTTGTTATAACAGATTTCTGGTTTGGAAGAGATGGAGAAAGATAGTTTGGTTAGTAAGGGAGCGCAGTACATTAGTGAGGGTAGTAGACAGGTAGTGGCAAGAGTTGGTCTTGTTGAAAGAGAGAGAAAGTGGATATTTCTGTGTAGCATGCCAAGCATTTGATGTGTTTTCTTAATGTTTTGCTGAATGCAGGTATCAAATTTTAGGTATTCATCTATAGTTACCCCAAGGGAGCAACTACTATAGTGGAGTTGTTATGCCTGGTAATTTGGAATGAATTTTTATTGAGATGGAAGGATTTTGTGGGAGAGAATAGTAGAATTTTGGATTTGTCAGCATTTAGAGAGAGATGGTTTTGAAGTATCCAGTTCTCAGTGGTTGAGAAGGCAGTTTGAGTTTTTGCTTGGAGCTCAGGTATGGTTGAATCTGAGTAGGCTAATGCTGAATCATCTGCATATTGTATGATCTTAGCATTAGGTATGGTTGTGTGAAAGTTATTGATAAAGATGTTAAACAGCATTGGATCGAGAATGGATCCCTGGGGTACCCCAGTGGGGGTAGGCAGGAAGGTTGAGGTGCTTTTTCTCCATTTCACAGCCTGAGATCTGTCAGACAGGTAGCTTGAGAACCAGGATAGGGTATTCTGAGAGAGATTAAGGTTAGAAAGGTGGCTCAGGAGATGGGTATGGGAGGCCGTGTCGAATGCCTTGGAGAGGTCTAGAAGAGTTGCTGATACAATTTGTCCAGAGTCATGGGCATGGTTAACTATATCTAGGAAAGAGAGAAGAGCAGTTATTGTGCTATGGCAGGTTGGAAACTGTGTTGTGTTGGAGTGATAAGGTGTTTTTTTGTCAGGAAAGGCATGAGCTGAAGGTGGATGCATTTTTCAAGAATTTTTGAAATTGGGGAGAGGATAGCTATGAGGCGGACGTTTGAGATATTATTGTTTTTGCCTCTTTTGTGAAGAGGTAGAGTAAAGGCTGCATGCCAGAGTTTGGGGATGTAAGATTCATGTATGGATCTATTGATCATGATGCTAATGGTGAGGGTGATTCCATCTGCAGCAATTTTTAGAAAAAGCGAGGGGATACTGTCATTGGCATTGGAGCATGGCTTTAGTTTAGACAGATGTTTTTTATGTAGGAGGTAGAGATGGGTTTAAAGTCAAATATGGGAGGAGGGTTGGGGATGGTGGTTTGGTTATAGGTTGGGGAAGAGGAGTTGAGCTGAGGGGGAAGGGTTGTTGTTTGGGAAGGTCTTGACCAGTTCTACTATAGAGCTGGTAAAGAAGGAGTTGAATAGAGAGGCTATTTCTGGATCGGATATACTGGTGTCAGGGCAGGGGTTATTTTTGGTACCTGGGTTGAGAAGAGAGTTGATGGAGTTCCAGAATAGTCTGGGATTTTTGGAGTGGTTGGAGTGAAGTTTAATATAGTAGGATTTTTTGTCTTTTATAATTTGTTGTTTTTGATAGATTGCAGAGTTGTCTATATTTAAGAAGGCTTTCAGGCTGCTTATTGTGATGAAGTTTACAGGTTTTATCTCTTTGTTGCATAAGTCTTTTGGTATCTTTAGTTAGCCATGGGGTGGAGTTGGTTTTTATTCTTTTTTGTTCTTGGAGGAGCTACAGAGTTTAGGGCATTTAAGAAGGTTGAGTTAAAGAATTATACGGCATTATCTAGAGGAAGAGTTTTTAGAGAGTACCAGTTTGTTTGTTTGAGAGAGTTAGAGAAAGTTGTGGGGTCAAAGTTAGTGAGGTTATGTGTGTGGATTCATTGGTGTAGGTGAGGTGAGGAGTGGGTTGCTCGGTGGATGACAGCTGGCAGGTGATCCCTAATAGAGTCTGGTAGGATGCCTGTGTTTGAGATTTTATTTGGGTGGGTGACTAGGATCCAGTCAAGAGTGGAGCCTGGAGGGTTAGTTTTGTTGGGTCTAGTAATGGAGTTTGTTAGTTGGGTGAAGTTGAATAGATTGATGGATATGGTGGGATTACAGTTATTAATTTTATTCCAGTCTATGTTTACATCCCCTAATATGTAGATCTTAAGCTTAATATTAGTTGAGGTCCATAGGAGAATTTCTGCTGTGGTATTGTTTCCAAGGGGGATGTAAAGGGTCATGATACAAATGCTTTTATGGCTATTCATTTTTAGTAAACCTATTACTAGTTCTGCATTGTTAAGCTGAGGAATAGGGTTTGGGTAGGGAGTAATTGAGAGTAGGTTAGAGTAGATTAAGGCTACCCCTTCACCTTTTCTATTTAAGTGGTCATATCTGAGGGCTTGGAACTTCCGTGGTGGTGCAGTGGTAGCATTGTTGCCTCACAGCAAGAGGTTCTCCCGTTCGATTTTTGGCTGGAGTGCGGGGAGTGCCTTCTGTGTGGAGTCTGCATGTCCTCCCCGCAGTTGAGTGGGCATTCGAAAGACATGCGTAAATGGGCATGGCTTTGTTGAAGGTTGAACGTCGAGCTGACACCTTGGCGTTAGTGAAAATCTACTGCCAATCATTAGAGGACCGGAGTTCCGCTGTGGAGACCCCTAACCGGGAAAAGCCGAAAGACAACAACAACAACAACATCTGAGGGCTTGGAACCTAGGGGGTGGATTTAAGAATCAGAGATGTGGGGTTTTAGCCATGTCTCAGAAATAGCTACAATGTCAGGTAGGTTATGGATTAGCCAGGCATGGAAGTAGGCTGTCTTATTTTTTAGACTTTGGGCATTGATGGTGAGTAGTTTGAGGTATTTATGGTTGGTCATATTGCTTGTAACTGGGGAATTGAGATAATTGGAAGTACTGGGTCCAGGGTTAGGGTGTATATCCCCCTACTAAGCAGAAGTAGTGAAAGTAGGATGGTAGTAGGAGGATTGGTTTGCTCCTTAAGTGTTTTGGAGAATATAACATTAGCTTGGGTATATGATGTTTTATTGAGGAGGCTATAATTTTTAGTCTGAAGTAGTGGAGTGGATTGGGTTGAACTAAAGAGGAGGATATAGTGTGGAAGTGTGCTTTAGTGGGGTGAGAATGGAGGTTGGGAATGGGGGCATGGGACAGAAAGGTAGGGGTATTTGGCTAGTGGAGTAGGAGGTAGCATGATATAGTGGGATTAGAAATAGTATGCTGATAGAGGGGATGAGAAGAGTTTGTGGTAGTAGAGAATGCATGGTTAGGTGGTGTAAATTAGATTTGAAAGGACTGTAGGATGTTAGGAAGTGTGTTTGACTGTGGAAGTAGGAAGGGGTTTAGATGTGAATATAGACTTTAAAGTGTGGGATGGGAGTGGTAGTAATTGATGTGACAAAGAGAGGGGGAGGGGATAATGGGAGGAGGTGATTGGTTGGTTGGGAAGAGGAAGTGGAGGGGGTGATGGTTAGAATAAAAGTAGGAGTAGTGGGGGAGGGTGGGAAATGGGGGCAAGTTAGGGGAGTGGAGTGAGTCTGTAGGGCGAATGAAGCAGGTAGAGCTGGAGAGAAGGTTTGTTTGTGTCTTTTGGCTTTTCCCGGTTAGGAGTCGCCACAGCGGAACTCTGGTCCGCTAATGATTGGTAGTGGATTTTTATGTACCGGGTTACCAGCCCTGATGCACAACCTTCAACGAAGGCATGCCCCATTCACGTATGCCTCCACACAGAAGTCGCTCTAGCTGAGAATCGAACCGGACAATGTCTTGCTATGAGGTGACCATGCTACCTCATCACCACCACTGCGAGAAGGTAGCTAGCAAAAAACAGTCAATCAATCAATCAGTGAGTTGTGATTGGAGCAAGGAAGCTTGGAGGGACTGCAGGGACAGAACAGCAGAGGTGAGTTTACGCTGTGGGGAGAGAAAGTGAAAGAAGAGTAAATACCTTTATCAAGCAGGCTGGCAAAGTGGAAAGTTTATGAAAGGAAGAGGTCTGTTCAGGAGAAGTACAAGGTTAGCGAAATAGACATTTTAAGACTATAAGTGGAGAGGCAGTGCCACCTAGTGGCCAGGGTTATAAAGTTTGGGAACCAGAACGGCCAAACAGTGAGTATTAAATATAGGGGAGTTTGAGGGAAAATTAAAGGACCACAGTAGGCTGCTTGGCAAGAACAGGGAAAGCACATACACTACTGTATTGTAAGCAATAAACAGTGGATAGAGCGATAATTTCAAGTACATACACTTTAGAAATAGGTCTTGTGGAAGGCTATCTTGTGAAAGGCACTTCAGGAGTCCCAGTATGGATATCCTTTCAGGGGAGGTTTCTTTGATGAAATTAGAGTGGGATGTGAAGCACCTTCGCTTGACCCGGTATAAAACTGTAAAGAAGATAGCAAACAAAAATAGCTTTAGGTAAGCAGGCGAGGAGGAATAAGCAGCTAGGTAGAGGAGAGTGATATGGAGCAGAACAGAGACAGGACCTAGCAGAGTTGGAGAAAGGAGGAGTTCATGAAGTGAGTTGGAGGAGAAAAGAGAGAACTGTAAAGGGGTCACAGAGGGGTGCAGCAGAGTGAAGAAAGGAAAGTAGCGAAAGTAGGAAAGAGAGGAAGCAGGCTTTTAACAATACAATGTAACTGGGCCAGTATTGCAGTTTGCTAGTTCAACATTAAAATACTAATATGCAGGTGTGGAGTATGTTCTATGTGTTAAGAAACAATGTGGCATCCCCTCCCCGCCACACACACGCATACACAATACCAGAGTTCCTCACCTGAGAACTGATCAGACCAGACTTTCAAACTCTTCTTTGGGAAGGTTAATGTCCTTACAAAGTTAGATACATTCCTCATTTAGTAACTGCAGTGGTGGTATTACTGCTCACAGTATTACAAATGCCATTACCTAGTATTACATTAAGTGTACAATTTTGCATTTGCACACAGAAGTCCATATAAACCTAGTCCTGTGCATTGTACTGTTTAACCTTTGAATGCCTTATGGGAGGTAGTGTCCAACTCTATACATGTGCACATATATAACTGTATCATAAAGTATTGGGCTCTGCCAAACAAGGAAAAAAATTAGTAACTTGCCAGTTCATAAGAGATGGTACTTTCTCCTGGGCCATTCTTTAAAGTAGCGAGGGAACTGCAGCATCTACTGGTTTATTATCAAAACAGGCACCTTGATGAGACATCTTGGAACAGTTTATCTCATTATCACCATCTGGATGATCCAACATCACATCCAGTTACACTGTCCTGACAGTCTGCATCAGCAGTCCTTCTTAAAGGGATAAAAAGAAGAGGGAAAGTAAAGGGTGGCTAAATCACATATCCATCACCTAGACCCAACTATTCTTTTCTGTATTATCTGAAGAATCATAGTGTTGCTCCAAAAATAGACATCATATAGCAAAGCATTGACTTCCACTGAGCCCTCTTACCACTCTTTGTCTGGTCCTTTGATGTCAGTTTTTCCACTTTTCATCAATCCTTCTAAAGTCATAAAGGAGTGGTGCCAAAACCATTTTTTTCAAGTTAGCCCAAACCTTTTTTTTGCCTCTTAAAGGATCATTAAGCACCATCTATAGTGAGTGCACCACCATTCATAAGCTAACATCTTACACCATTTTCCATATCAGGAGAAGGCTAACTATAGTTAGGACTTCACCAACCTTGTTACTGACAGACATGGGAAGGATTGTTACTATGATAACTACTCCAGTGGGGATTTTATTTATCTTCTGGCCAGAACATGTACTTAAAAACTGGCCTTGTATTTTTACAGCTACTTCAGAGGGACCAGAATCCTTAGTGGCTTCATAAAAAGTCCAGCCCTTATCCTGTGATTTTGCATTCAGGGTAATGGGACAACAGACCTAAACCAAACTAGAACCATTTCAGATAGCTTCCACAAAACCTTTATATTTTCTAAAAATATCAAAAGCAAAGTCTTCTAGAAATTTTCATTTTTGCCTCTACAAGCTCTTTGTCTTGAAGCATAGCAGTTCTTTTCAGAATGCACAACTTTTCCTGGATGACCATAGCTTTCATATCAAATGACAATCGGTATATTACTGCTGCCAGATTCCCATCCTATTCCATTAGCCCCTTCCATGTTTGCACATAGCCCTAGAGGACATCCATCTAGTTTTCTGAATAACTGTTCAAGGAATAAAGTTACATTGCTTCCTTTCATACCTTCAGAAGGTCCAATAATTCACAGCATATTATATACTTTTCAGTTCTCACTGTCCTTAGCTCAACATAATATTCTGCCAATTATTCTTTCAATATTGTTATTTTTTCATTAATAGAATTAATTTTTTATCTTTACAGTTTAGCAGTTATCAGATTGTAGCTCTCTTCTTTTGGCTTATGTTTATCTTGCCTGACTCCACAAAGTGTTTCTTTTACCTCAGACATATCTTTAATTGCCACGATTGACAGCGTACTGACAAACAATATTGTTGCCTGGTATGGAAATTGCTCTCAAGCTGATCGGAAGGCACTGGACAGGATCATTAAACAGGCCACAAAAATCATTGGCTACCTTCATTCCCTACAGGACATATATTCAAACAGATTCTATGGTAAAGTCTGAAAACTATTGCGGGATATATGCTGAATGGCTTATTGACTGTTCAAATCCCTGCCAACAAGGAAGCACTACAGAAGCAGTAGATGCAGGACATCCAGATTCCATAACAGCTTCTTCCCATACACTATCTGATTGCTGAACAACAAACCCATAGCCTAACTCGCTAAAAGGGTAAAACATTATTTATGTGCAATATGTCATATTTAAATTTTTATTAATTTAATCTATCTTCCTTCTGTGAACTGTAATTCTTATGGTACGAGCCTGAGTATTGAAGTTTCATGCAGAGATACGTACTTTTTCCTCTGTGTTGATCTGTATGACAGTAAGCCCCCGGAATTCAGCAAGTTCTGCACGGTGTGCAGGAATAGTGCAAGAGCTGCGGCACGCAATATGGCAGACGAGCGATCCAGGAATGAGCTCCCAGGACATGCATGAGCGCTCCTACACTATTCCTGTGCGGACACAGCTCCTGTATGCTAATTACCCCATTTGCAGGTGAAAACCATGCAAATTAGGTGAATTACTGATCCAGGAAGCAGGCAGGCATCTGTGCAGGAATAGTGTAACCTGCAGAAATGTATTTGGCTACTAAATGAATACATTTCTGCAAATTACAAAACGGAGGCATGACAGCTCCAAAGAAAGCATCTATTCAATATAGTAGGCATGCCAATGGCCAAATATATGGCCACTGGCATGGGAAATAGTTGAGAAATTATAAAAAATAACTTTTATTTTTTTTGGCTGATTTCGGCTGTTTAAGTGTAGAGCAGCAGTGAGCAAACGGGATTGGCCTGAAAATAAAAAAAAAGTTGGACATAAGCTTTTAAACCAAAATCAGCATTCTGCCATATTAATCAATGGCATGCATAAGACAACAACACCATGGAATAGTGGTTGCTAACTGGGAAGGCTGAGTGTTAGTTTTGTAACCATGCATCAGCAGTCCGTTTTATGCAAATGAGGGGATTGATAATGACTCACAGATTTCCCCTCAGTGTTACATTGCACCTAACCATGTAGGTGCAGCAACACCATGGTATAAGCATAAGAGGTAGATGACCTCATAAGGGGGAGTGTCATGCATGCTGTAAGCTTACTGGAGCTCTGTGGCCCGTGTTTGCCCTTAGCTAAGCACAGCTAAGGGGGGGATATCTGAGGCTGCCTAGCAGTATTTACATTGCCTAAACAGGTGTGCGTGCCACACACCAGGTTTTAAACAAAAGAAAAAAAAACAGGAAATAGCAGCTCTGTTCACATCTGAGCAGTGGGTATGTACGGCATGCCTCAGGGCTTAAACGGGAAGGCAATGGGAAGGGAAAACAGCAGAAGGAAGGCAATCAAGGAGAACAAGCATAGCTGGCAGGTGAAATGTATCAGAATCAGCCAATTACACAGGCAGCAGCCCAGCCCAGCACACTATTATAAACTATGCAAACACCTTTCACTCTGGTTTTTCCCACAAACTCTACACCACTGGTGTACATAGATGGGGAAATTTTACATGACAAAACTAACAAAATGATAGGGGCCGCTGTTGCTCTCATACATCAATATGTGGAAGATGCTGAGGGTGGTGAGGATGAGAATGCTGATGACCAACCCACAGTGAGGAGAAGGAGAAGAGTGTACAGACCCCGGGGTAACCAACTAGAGGCTACATGAGCTGGAGATAGCGAAGTGCTATAGGGTGGACAGGGACATCCTACAACAAATTGTTTGAGCTGCGCCAGCCATGCCTCACACACAGAACTAACAGAGGGGAACCCATCCCAGTGGACACCAAAGTATATGTAGGCTTAAGAATACTAGCCACAGGTACCTTCCAAAGGCCAACTGTGGATATCATGGGGATCTCACAGGCATCAGCATCTAGGATACTCCACCAGTTCCAGGATGCCATGTCAGCACATGCTGGTGAGCACATATATTTCCTCAACACTTGTGAGAAGTTGACCAGCAATATGCATCTCTTCCACCAAATAGCAGAATACCTTGAGGTAGTGGGTGCTATAGACTGCATGCACATACACATCAAAGCACCACCCACTGAGTGGGGTAGGGTCTACATAAACCGCAAGGGCTTCCCCTCCAACTGCCAGGTCATGTGCAATGCCCAGGGCATTATAATCAATGTGTGTGCTGGCAGCATTGGAAGCTATCATGACTCCCACATCTGGCATATGATACAGCTGTACCAGAGATTTGCCAGTGGGGACATCCCATATAGCCACCTGGTGGCGGATGCTGGTTACGCACTGGAGCCGTGGCTGATGACACCCATCAGAAATGCACACACACATCCGAACAAGAACTCCATAATGAGGCACATGCACAAACCAGAATCATAATAGAGTGTGTGTTTGGGATGCTGAAGTCACGGTTCCGCTGCTTGGACATATCCGGTGGAGCCTTGCAGTACTCTCCAGCTACATGTACACAAATTTTCATTGTATGTGGCATGCTACACAATATGATCCTGCAGAAACAGCTGCAGCAGGAACAGCACGAGGCAAGGCCATACAGCCCCCCACCATTGCCAAGGCCAGCACAGGCACAGTGTGACTCAGAAGAGGAATAACCTGAGCCTGCCCATGTAGGCAGAAGGAGGTGTGCTCAGTATTCCCAGGCTTTGGTAAAGAGGCTACGCATAGCACATACACTGACATGGTAGTAACCCAAGGAATGACACCTCTCTTTGACTCGCACATACAGTAATAGAGATGCCAAATATGACACTACCTATACTTTACCATGTATAGGGAGTGTACTATGTGCATCCAACATAGTCAGCCCTCCAGCACCATCCTCAATACTGGCACAGCCACAAGGTAAGTCACTCTTCCTATCAATTGCTGAATGGAGTAATATGTTCTGCTAGTTGTATATATGGTATAGATGTGAGCATGCAAGGGAATCGGGTGACTGAATGGGATGGCAGCAGATAGTGGACACCTATATGGGCAGCATGAAATCCATAACAAATACTTGTGGCAACAAAGTTGGCAGTACTAGACAAGGTGACAAATCCCACTGCAGTACATGTGGTGGCCCAAATGTGTGTCCATAGGACACACACATGAATGTCAGTGAGACTCACATACCCAGAAACAGCCTTAGCCAGCAGGACAGGTGTAGATGACCACAAAGAAAGGCTGAGCTAAGGCCTCCAATTAATGGCAATGGAGAACAGCCCCCCTCCAGACCTACACAAACAGACTACAACAGGTCAAGCAGTTGTATGTTAGTTTTGAAGGGTAAAAAGTCTGAAACTGAAATGTAGGTCAATAAAACCTAAGATCTGTACTCTACTGATATGCCTCTAGTCTGCATGATAGGTCAGAATACAAAATGAAATGGAAGCCAACAGAATACCTGGAATACCAGTACAGTTATGGGTTTAATAACAGTGGAGCACAGATTACCTGAGCTGGCCCAATTTACAGGATAGATTGCTGCATGTGTACAATATGCAGGGCTCTGTGTGTTAGGTTGTTGTGTGTAGTATATTGTGTGGAAGTGGTTAGCATGTAGGCATGGAGGGTTTTGTCCCAGTGGCCTATGGCCAGTACTGTTGATGACAGGGCCATGTTCTGACAACTGCAGTGCCAACCACAAAGCATTCCAGCAAGACCCAATTCAGCAGTCATCCATACTCATTGTTCAGATGTCAATATCTGTCACCATCTGAAAGATGGACATGCCATGAATGTGGGCCCAGACATACACACAGTACACAGGTGGAAGTACGCTAAACAGAGTACATAAAATTTAACTGTCAACTGCAGACACCTTTGGAATTGTACATACAGGTTAGCAGCACATTAGTTGCCTGTGTAGTATGGAATACTGATGTAGTCTGGCCAATCACTGGCAGACCACAAACGGCACAGTTATGAAGTAATGAGAGACTGCCTATGCCCTGGTACATGGCAGCATAAGGGGGATGTCCCAGGTATATCTGTGAGTCAGCTGCAAAAAGCTTCCATATCACACATGCACTCAGCTCACCCCACCATCAGACACAGGTTTATCACAGGTTATATCCCTGCTGTTGGGAATGAGTACAGTATGACCCCCCCCACTTCTGTATGGGAATATCCACAGAATGCAGCATGCTGAAGAGGTGTCCCATGCAGATGTGTCTCTAGCTGTAAGCAGCACCCTGCCAGTATCCAGAACAATGGATTAATATGGGCAGGAACTATTGCCATTAACACCTCGCACACTTACCCTGTCACCCCAGGGGAATCCAGTGGCTTGCAGCCAGGTACTGTAGGAGTGACAGAATGCATTGGCCTGCTACAGATGGCCTGCGTCACTACCAAATGTCCTACAGTCCACTGTCAAAGGCCTGTGCCTCACCCGTACGGCCAATGTATGTTATCTCATGGGTCCCAACTAAAACCATAACACAGTCCACAGAACACAAATGCAAGGCCATGGCAACAAATCCCAGTAGCATGCCCACCATGTCCTACTGAATGAACTGTGGACCAAACCCTAAATACCACTGAGATGAAGGGACAACTATAGGGATACTTCACAGATATCACTTGCATAATGTTAGGAAGAGGGTAGAATAACAGAGTGGGGGGTGTAGAAGCATGGACGTCATGGAGTGTGTGAAGTCTGAAGCTCTGATGTATGCTTATACTACCCCTGTCTGCAAACCCAGTAATGGGTGGCAACAAACCTGCTCGTAAACCACAATGTGAAGGGGAACTGACCAGATATATGAGCCCTGCCTCTGGGTAACTTTGGTGAATCTGTACAGCTGAGAGGTATGGCCACAGCAGGATATGGCCATTCTGTTACGTTGATAGATGTAGAAGCAGGGGATCCTCAGCCATCACAGTACCAAGGTGCTGGACCATTTACACAGAACCATCAGTAAGTGTCTGCAGCTATCCCTCCAGAATGACATGAGTGTGCAAGAATATGTAGGCTGCAAACCACAATACTGGACACAGCTTCATTCATCTTGTATTTCCTATGAAATAACTGTGAGCAAATAAGTATATCTGTCAGTAGATGATAACATAATACATCATAGTGTAAAACAGTACATATGTCTGAATATCTCTGCTAACACCATGTAACACAAGCAGCACAGACACAATAGTCAAAGTATCCCACTCTCTTTCACCCATTGTGACTCCATATTGTCAACCTATCTACAGATATCCTGCAGAAAAAGGTTGTTAGCTGTAGGTGTAGAACAAACAATCCTGCACGGGAGTACAACCTACCTGGAATTAATTCACACACTCAATACAGAAAGTCATACTGAGCATGCTCCTACACTTAGAGAAATGAAGCCCATGCCTGACAACAACAGTGGACTATACATATCTGTCAGTCACAGATGTCTGTGCACACACACCACATTGCACACCATTCATGCTTTGCACACACACTGGATAGGAATACTCACACATATCCAAGATCAACACAATATAATAGGTCAAACATACACACACAAAGGTGTGAGGAAGAGAGAGGCAGACAGTGGCAAAGAGATTGCCATCATGAGGCCTGTCCCACCCACCACACATCCAATTGGCCAATATCACATGATGTACCAATGTCAATCACTGTAGACATTTGCTTTTGATAGCCCTCAGCCATATAGTGTCTGTGGTGCTTCTGATAACTGTGTAACATGATAGTACAAATCAGTATTCTTCTAGCATTTATATACCCAGTCCTGTCAAATGTAAAGTTGTGTGTGACTGAGTGTTGTGTGTGTGTTTCTAGAGGAATGGCTTATGGCCCATTCACACACACTGCACTTCCCATTGCCCATGTTAGCACTCATGCTGATGTCAGTCACCTTGAAATAACCCTCTGGCCAACTCTCAGTCCCAAAAGATCCATGGTGCATGCGATAACTGCGTAATGCTATAGTGTAACATCCTAGTTAGATAGGAGTTATAATACCAGACATGGGAACTGTGAATCTGTGTGTATTTGTGTGTGTCTGTGTGTGGAGATTAATGATTTTGAGGCCATTCACAGTCACTACACCTCACATTTCCCTACTTTAGCAAGCCTGCTGATGTCAGTCACCTTGAAATACCCCTTTGGACAAGGACCAGCCATATAAGTTCTGTGGTGCATGTGATAACTGCGTAATACTATAGTGTAACAAACTAGTTAGGTAGGAGTTCTAATCCCAGACATGGCAACTGTGAAACTCTGTGTATTTATGTGTATGTAGAGATTAATGATTTTGAGGCCATTCCCAGTCACTACACCTCCCATTGCCCTACTTTAGCAAGCCTGCTGATGTCAGTCACCTTGAAATACCCCTTTGGACAAGGACTAGCCCTATAAGCTCCATGGTGGGTGCCATAAGTGTGGAACACTGTAGTAGCAGTAACTACACAGGTATGGGTTTGAATCTCATCTGTGGCAAGTGTTTGTGTGTGTGTTCATATGTATGTGTGTACCTTAAGGATTTTGGCCCCATTTATACCCAGTACACATCTCAGAGCCTGACTTTAGCAGTCCTGCAGATATCATCCACCTTAGAAGTACCTGTTGCCAACCCTAAACCATGTCAGGTCAATGGTGCATGTGACAAATGCGTAACATAAATGTCCATAAAGATTGTTAGATAGAGGTTTGAACCTCACCCCTGGCAAATGTAAATGTGTGTTTAGAGTTATTGTTGGGATCTCTCACCCACTACATCACCCAGAGCCAGTATTTACAAGGGCTGGTGATGTTCCTCACCATAGAAGTACATTGGGACAACATCCATCCTATAAGTGCCATGGCACATGTGATAAATGCGGTACACTATAGTAGCAATACATAGCTAGATAGGGGTTTGAATCTCAGTATTGGCAAGTGTGCTTGTGTGTGTGTGTGTGTGTGTGTGTGTGTGTGTGTGTGTGTGTGATCAGTATCCTGTGTGGAGGCTGCTGTAATTGTGTAATAACAGGATACATTGTTGTGCAGGTTTTGCTAAATTATTATGTTGAAGACCTAATATATGTCACAATGTCCACCTTACAAGGACAACAGATGTCAAACACCAGAGAGGTTGGAGTAGACAATCCATAGCCCTACATGTGACATTATGGATTGAGGAACAATATAGGCAACCCTTGTATTACTCAGAGAACACTCTCCACCCACATCTCATACACAAACACACTTGGCAAGGCATCAACCACTATATAGGTAGTTCCCTGCATATTGCTTCACAGATAGTAACCACAGTGTGAATGCAGTGGACTACATGCCTGTTGACCACGACAGTGCCACTGACATCAGAAAGTACTGTGATGTGTTACATCTCCTGACTGAGTGTGTGTTATCCAGCAAGAAAAAGGACATGGCACCATGTTCTATCCCTACAGTAGGCAAATAAATGCTTACAGTGGTCCTTTTCCTATATTCCCCACTGGACACCTGCAACAACTGTAGAGTCTGCAAATGTAACCCACAAAGGGAATACCATGCCTTATACACATGTCCTGTATGGACAGATGTCACTTTCTTCTTCTTTCGGCTTTTCCCGGTTAGGGGTCGCCACAGTGGATCACCTTGTCCGCACATTGAATGGCAGTGGAGTTTTACGGTGTCGAGTTGCCAGCCCGGCGCCCAACCTTCCACAGAAGGCACACTCACACGCACACCTAGGGCCAATTTAGAGTGTCCAATCCACCTGCAGCATGTCTTTGGGATGTGGGAGGAAACCGGAGCACCCGGAGGAAACCCACGTGACCACAGGGAGGACATGCAGACTCCGCACAGAAGGCACCCCAGCCGAGGATCGAACCGGAGAACCTCTTGCTGTGAGGCAGCAATGCTAACCACTGCACCACCGTGGCTGCCCGTATGGACAGATGTCACTAACTCCACTGAATACCTGTATCATGCTGTCAGTGTAGGTGCAAGCATGACCTCAGTTCCATAGCCACGTCTCACCAAATGAGGTCAGGAATGCTACATTAGAAGATAACAATATGTCCACACAACATGCCCCAGAGACCTCAAGTACTCTTCCACACATCACAGAGCATGCATGTGGGACATGTGCACAACCCAGACACTGTCCATGTTATGGAATATAGATCACATACATGGGAAGCAGTGCACATCACTGGCCACCCACAATAGTAACCCAGATGAGTGGATGCTGAATACAGTACACACCTGTGGGGACCACTCCAGGGACTACACCCCTGAGCCACACTGGAGACCATTGTCATGTGGCCTGATGGCAAGTTATTCTCTTTGTCTAGCCTTGTTCAGCCTTCAGGCCCATTCACATACTACACACCTGTGAAGCAATGAACCTATGCATCTCAGTACTGGCAAGTGTGTGCGTGTGTTTGTGTGTGTGTGTGTGTGTGTGTGTGTGTGTGTGTGTGTGTGTGTGTGTGTGTGTGTGTGTGTGTGTGTGTACATGTGTGTGTGTGGAGTTTAATGATTTTGAAGCCATTCACAATCACTACACCTCCCATTGCCCTACTTTAGCATGCCCGCTGATGTCATTCACCTTGAAATAACCCTTTGGCAATATATCAGCTATGTAAGCTCTGTGGTGCTTGTGATAACTGTGTAATACTGTAGTGTAGCAAACTAGTTAGGTAGGAGTTCTAATCCTGATCCTGCCAACTGTGATAATGTGTGTGTTTCCCTGAGAGAGTGTGTCTTTGTTGACACCTGCTTTTGTGGACATTTACATGTACTACACTTCCTTTATCCCTCCTTTAGCACTGTTGCTGATGTCATTCACCTTCAAAGATATCTTTGGACAGCTCTCCAACATATAAGCTCCATGGCGTGTGCAATAACTGCATAACACTGTAATAGCGATACATAGTCAGTTAGTGGTTTGAAACTCATTGCTGGTAAGTGTGTGTTTGTGTCTGTGTGTCATCAGTATCCTGTTGGGGGTGATTGTGTAATGACAGGATCCACTGCAGTGTGGGTTTTGCTACATCATTATATTGAGGACCTATATTTCCCATTGGTCACATTACAAGGCCAACAGTTTTGAAACAGTGTAGAGGCTGTGGTAGACAATCCTCAGCCATAAATGTGTACAGCCATGTGCAATTACTATGTGACAGTATGGATTAGTAAACAATATAGGCAACCGTTATAATACCCAGATACCACTCTCCAGCCACTGATCATACACAAACACACTTGGCTCTTACTCTCTTACTCCCTTCCTTACTTACTATGTCTCTGTCTTTCTCTCTCCCTCTCTGCTGGATGTGGAAAAGTACATCTGTTTTGCATAGGCAGCAGCTTGAATTTTGTAAGTAATGCTCATGATCAGCTGATGGCCTGTGCACAAATTGCAGTCACCCACTTGCTAATTGCATGTGGAACAGCTGTGGTATCATTCATATAGCCAATTGCATGGAAACACATCCCTATAACTAAGCACATCATGTGGGTGTTGGCCCTTTTCCTTCACTGTGAACAGGACTTCATGTGGGTGTTCGACAAACAGCATCACAGAGGGTAGTTGGAAATACATCTTACAACATACACTGTGAAGACAGGCCAGCAAACAGGAGCGGGATGTTCCAGACATGGGGACAGAATGTAAGTATTGTTGTTCTACATTTGAAGTAATGTTGGCTTAACAGAGTTTGTGCGGATATGGCTGTTTTACATGATTTAAAGTCTAGCATGACAGTGTTTGTAGGAAACTTTCACCTGTAGGGCTATCTGCAGACTGGCCAGAGTTTGGAGTCTTACATGTGTTGTGTTACTCACACATTTCCTGTCTTTACAAATGCAGTAGCATACTCTGATTGCAGTCAGTACATGGTGACATCCATGTGAGTTACTGACTTCATATCCCTCAGAAAAGATGTGTCACAACAAACCCTGTTACAACAGGAAATTTCTTATTGTATCTCAGCAATATGTCAATACTGGCCCTGTATCTGTGTCTCTGTCCTCCGTCTGTCACCCTTTGTCCATATGTCATGCAGTAAGAGGTGCATATGTACAGTATATCATTATTTACTGACATCATACCTGATAACAAGCCAGTGAGATATCAGACTGCTAGATATATTATGTATAGTAGGCCTTATATTTGAGGACAAAACCCAGACATTCTGTTGTAGTGTGTACGGTAGTGAGGTCTGTGTACTTATGGTGATTGTTGACAGAGTGTGCATTGTGAATATGTTACTTGGCCTGTGTAGAGACTGTGGTAGATGTCATTGTTCTTTGTCCTGTTCTATCTGATGTTGCATGCTGCTCCAGTTTATGATACCCTATCAGCATACATGTTTGTAGGGCCAGACTGACACATGTCCCATACCACAGTTAGGCATCAGACTGCACTGTGTATTGGCCCAGTATATGTAGCACTATTGTGTGAGTGGCACATATGAGGATGGTTTTGTTCACACAGTCCATATACTGTAATATTATTTAGGCTTACCATAATGTGACTGTGACTGTGTTGAGATTGGTTGTGGGTATGCACTTTCACACTGGTGTCTGTTAGTGCTGTTGCATGCCTGTAGTGCCTGCTATATTTGCAATTACATGTGTATTTCCCCATAGGAAACTTGGGTCAGTGTTGTGGCAGTCTGCCTGTAGATTGCACAGTGCTTCGTGACATGCCTAGCAGCTCAGTGTATTTACCTAGTGTGATGTTATGTCCAGATATTTTTCAGATGTACTGTTGCCTGGCCACCATACCTGTTGTGTATTTCTGACAAAGCAGTGGGATGCTATAAAGATGTATGTCACTAATTAGTGGGAAGTATGTGGGCTTGGGACTTCTGCTCCTCTAGTTAATATGTGGTAGGACAGACAGGAGTGCGTGAATACATCAACTGTGTGAGCTTATCTATTCCAGTATTTTTGTGATATCCCCATGTACATCACTGTAAACATCCACTTTGTCAGGCTTGGTCCACATGTCTTGCACAAAGAAGTTTTATGTATACCTCTGGACTGAACAGCTTGTGTCAGACTGTCCACATTTATTGGCCATATCTCTGCTGTATTCCACAGGATCATTGCTGTGATTTGTGTGGTACTTCACTATGAGGATTTTATGATGTCTGTTAGTAACTGATGGCATACATGTCAGTATCAGAGGTGACTTCCCACTCAACACGTCTGTTAACACAACCCCTATTACTGTAGCAACATTCTACATTTATACCTGCAATACTTACATGACATCCCCTTGCACTAAGAGGTTGTGACTATCGGTGCTGAGGTATGACTCCACTACATGTTATGGGCATATGTTTTATATATATATATATATATATATATATATATATATATATATATATATATATAAATATTTTATATATATATATATATATATATATATATATATATACATATATAAACATATACATACACACACACACACATACACACAAACACACATGTATATACATATATATATATATATATATATATATATATATATATATATATATATATATATATATATATATATATATATATATATATAACATATACATACACACACACACACACACACACACACACACACACATATATATATATATATATATATATATATATATATATATATATATATATATATGGGTTCGTATCAGATAGTCGAACTTCTGCAAGTTTGAACCTCATATGGTCAAGAACATAAGTTTGAATTTGCAGAAGTGGGTGCGTTTCAACAGAAATTTGCGTAAGGAAAGGTTTCCATTTTGTTCAAAGTGGTGTGATCTCGGAGTTGGTATATTTAAGTAGGGGTGTGTGGAAGGTGCAGGGGGTCTTGACCCCTGCTTACAACTGTTTATTTTGTTTTGTTTTCTTTTTTTGTTTTTTATCCATAGCCAAAGTTTTTTAACTTCAAACAGGATGGTTCGAACATTCCGTGTTCGAAATTATTAAAATTCGACTACGTGATATAGACCCTATATATATATATATATATATATATATATATATATATATATATATATAAATAAATCAATATACACACACACACACACACACATATATATATATATATATATATATATATATATATATATATATATATATATATATATATTTATATCCATATCCTTATGTGTAAACATGAGTGTTGTATATACCTTCCTACATGTATCCCACCATATTTATCTATGTGTATATTTAGATATAACAACATACTGATTCAACACTATTTTCACTAACAAGTACTACACAATTGTAGAAGTCAAAGCAGTTGTTCACTACTATTCAGTATGTGTACTGACAGATATATTGGAAAAAACAACAAACATCTTCACAGCTGTGATGGCTTAGTTGTTAACTGCTCTGACTATAGTGTACAGGATCCTGGGTTCAAGACCTGCAAGGGCTGTTTATTTTCCTGCTAGGCAGAACAAAGGCTGTTGGATACAGAGTGGTTAAGGCAGTTTTGAGCAGCTTTAAGTGGGTTTGGGTGAGATTGCATGACGGTAAGCGGTTCTAATGTACGGTTAAATGAACAGGCGCTTACACCATGTAGGCTTCGCTTACCAGTGCACAAATCTGCTTAGCATTTATATTTAAGCAATGCTTACACCTGCTAAGCATGCCTCAGCCCTGGTAACCAGTAATCACATTCCAGTCTGATGAAATAGAAGGGTAATGTATCTTTAATAAGTGCATTTAATTCCATATACATAACATGCTTCTATGTGCTGTCATTACAGTAGCAAGGGGTGTGAGTATACTGTATGGGACACCTGAGTATATATGGCTAGTACAACAATCTTTTCTGTTTGTATGTGTTTCATACATGGGTAGTACCCAGGTTATATGCAATCACACTTGCATGTATTGTATCATTACATTACTACTATTAACAGTGCTTTCCCAAGTACGAATAGATTGCAGATTGTAGTACTGGACCCATACACCCCTGCATGCAAAGCTGGATTCTGAGTACTGACTATCATGTTCTTTGTGTGTGAGCTGTGTGCTATTAAGTATTTCATACTGGATATTGATCTGATATGTGGATATTAACTCTAGACTACTATGTGTATAGGACATGTCATTGAGGGCTGCTGTCATGTAGTAATGGCATACCTAGCAGTGTCAGACATCTATCTGTCAAAACATTCATCCTAATGCATAACCTGTTGGCTAGCTGATTTCTGTCTGTCCTCTGTACAGATGTGCAGATGTCAGGCATCCATCTTGGCTGCTTACAGGCTACTAGCCAAAAATTCCTAGAACTATGCAATAGAACCAAAAAGCTTATAAAACAGGACAAAATCCAATACTACCAGTCTGCCCTTACCTCCTCCCAACATAATCCCAAACAATTCTGGTCCTCAATAAACTTCATCCTCCACCCAGGTAAAGTAAGTACACCCACTCCTAACAACTCACTCCTCCGAAAATATTGCTACCTCTTTCAACAATCACTTCACACAAACCGTACTATCACTAGCTAGACAACACAACCCCCCATAAACCCACACCATCAACTAGAACTAACAATCTCCCAACTAGCTTCTCTTTCTCTCCTGTTCCTACCTCCAAAAATAAAACAACTACTAACTAAACTTAAAACCACCAGATTAGCAGCAGACAACCTCCCAGGTGAATACATTCAACTTGCAGCTGACACTCTAGCCTACCCCGTATCACTTTTGATTAACAGATCTCTGTCAGAAAGTTATGTTCCTACACTATGGAAAGTCTCACACATAATTCCCCTACACAAAGGAGGCCACTCCACAGATCTAACCAATTACTGCCCCATAGCTATTCTCTCTCTCCTCTCTCCAAATTACTAGAGATATGCATTCATTCTCAAGTCTCAGATCACCTCCTTGCTAACAACCTCCTCTCCAACACACAACACAGTGTCTGACTTTACCATAGCACCACCGCCACCTTACTCTCTTTCTCTAACACTATCCTACAAAATAAAAATGCAGGTTATCTCTCCTCAGCTACCTTCCTAGACCTCTCTAAAGCTTTCAACATGGTCCCTCACAAACAACTCATCTCTCTTCTCAATAACCTATCCTTCTCTCAACCAGTCATCAACTGGTTTCAGAGTTACCTATCTGACCGCCAACAAGCAGTTGTTTGGCAGGACAACCTATCCCCCCAACTACCAGTCTCCATAGGAGTTCCCCAAGGGTCCATCCTGGGACCCCTACTCTCTATTTTCACCAATAATCTAGCCTCAGCCACAACACATGGCACACTCATACAATATGCAGATGACTCAGCCATCATCTGCACAGCCCACTCCCTACCAGAACTGCAAAAAGTCACACAGGAAGCATTTTCCTCTATTGAAACTTGGTTATCCGATGCCCAACTAATACTCAACCCAAACAAAACAAAATTACTAATCTTCCAACCCACCAAACTTACCCTAGACAGCTCTCATTTTAACATCACAGCAAAAGACAACACCACCATCCATCCTACAGAACACACCAAATTACTAGGAGTAGAAATGGACAATAAACTGAACTTTGACATTCACATTTCCATGACCATTAAAAAAGTGCACAAAAAACTAGGAGCATTATATAGAAATCAGCAACTACTTACCAAAGCAGCTAAAATTTCAGTAGCAAATTATCATCTTATCTCTACCCCATTCTACGCCTCTCCAATATTTACTAACCTTAGACAATGCGATCTAAATAAGCTCAAAACCTGCTACAACAAAATTGCCAAATTCGCCACAGGGGCTTCCTACCGTACTCACCACTGTCTCTCACTAGCAGAACTGGGCTGGCTAGAGCTCCCCCACCTCCTTCAATGGTACAAACTCACACTCGCCCACAAACTAATAAACCAACCACAAAAGTCCCATCCCCCATAATATACTCCAGCCCTACATAACCACGAGACCACTAAGATCCAGCCACAAAAACTTTCTACAGGTCACAAGAGCCATTAACTCTGCTGGAGAAGCATTATTCTCCTGCACTATAGCCAAACTCTGGAACTCCCTCCCATCCTCAATTATCTCTGTAACTTCTTGCACCCACTTTAAATCCTTACTAAAATCACACTTCAAAACTTGCCAGATATGCCCTAGCAACCCCCCTCTAATACCATCTACTCCCCCCACCCACTACCTTTCTCAGCCCCCTATCAACAACCTACTCTTAGCAAGCTTGGCTACTCATGTTCCCAGCTACCTACCACATAATACTTACTTCTTGTAGCAACAACTGCTAATGGCTGTTATGTACCTCAAAAACAGATTATATGAATTGTTCATTGATGAATCTCAACTACATTTGTAACCATGTTTAGTATATGTCACCATATTTTAAAATTGTACTATGTTCTACAGCTGTTTTACATCTGTTTTCTTCTTGTCTTGCGTCCTTAACTGGACTTATGTCTATATTTAAATGCTATGTTTTTAATTGTATAATGCAAATAATACTTAATGTGAAGCTTTTCTCCCTGGGCCTCCACTGAAAACGGACCTATGTCCAGTCGGACTCTCCCGGTCAACAAATGTAAATAAATAAATAAATAAAATAATAAATAAATAAATAATATATGCTTGACTGACACTGACATATCTGCCCAGCTGTGTTATGAATGCCACAGCTAGGAAACCCCACCCTGTATGCACCACATGCCCTGGATACCTCAACTAGACTACCACAGTCAACGGAACATGCTTGGGTACATGTCTCCAACCCAGACACTGGCCATGTTATGTAATATATGTTGCATACATGTCAATTGGAGCACTTTACTGGCCCGCTGCAAGAGACAACCAGATAACTGGATATTGCATTTAACTGTCGCCCTGAGGATCACTCAAGTGGCATCAGTTGATAGATGGCCTGCTGACAAATTTTAGGTGGCATGATACCACTGTACCCACATCCCCTACTCTTCTCATCTCTCCATGGACATTATCCTGGTACACACCTAGGTACACCTGCACTGACAAATGTTTCAGTGTGCATTATGAGACTAGCAGTGTCTGTGTGTTTGTAAACTTGTAGTTGATAACACCCTGAGGGCCTTCTCACCCACTACACCCCCCATCGCTATAGTTAGAAATGGCTCCTGCTGTACTGGACATTAAATGTACCTTGTTACACTATTCACCCTATGGGCTACCTGGAGCTTGCAGTACCAGGACAACACTGTTGTACAAATGGGTAGATAGGCATGGGTTACCTTTGAGTTCTGGCAAGTCTGTGTATGTGTGCAAGTGTGTATATTTGTAGGATACAGCATTCTGAGGCCACATTTTCCAAATACAATACACCTTTCCTTACAGTATAAGGTATAGTGACATTGCTGACATTAGGAGAGCCATGACAAACCATCACCCTACTATCCCTGTGGCATGTGCAATAAATGTATATCATTGTAGTAGCACTGATGAGATAGACAAGGGGTTGTATTGCAGTCCTGGACAATGTGTGATTGTGGGTATGTCAGATTATTATCACAGGTTTCAGTGAGTAAAATATCCAAAGAGGGGTATGGGTACTGAGTATATTGTCTTTACGCCATGGTACCCCCCAGTACATGTCCCAAGGTCCACTGTATGAGGACCACTGTCACCATCAACCATCCAGTTAACTGATTACACTATCCAGCCCAATGATGCATGTGCTGTGTGAAAATTATCTGTAATAGAATGGACTCACTGACAAGGTAGTTAGCACTGATAAACCCAGGTCTCTCAGATGTGTCTATGTCTGTTATGTGTTTGTTAGTGTGTATATGACAGTATGACATACTATGTATTGTTCATTAACACCCAGTACATCCCCCATTACCATACTGTACAAGGCCTGGTGATGTTCTTCACTTAACATGAAACTCGGGACACACCTCATCCTAAAAGCTGTGTGGTGTGTGCAATTAAGGCCAAACATATTAGTAGCAATAAGTACATAGGTAGGGGTTCTACTCTCAGTATTGCCAAGTAAGTATGTGTGTATGTGAAGGGATCTACTTCAGTTTGCAGAAAATACATGTCCCAGGAGGTTATCTGTCCAAGAAGTGACTGGCAAATGCTAACAATTCAAAGGAATCATTGTGTGGAAATTCATTCGATCAAAACTAGTAGTAGATGTGTAAATGCCCTCTTCCCCACTGTATAGCTGTACAGCAATACTGGAGTTGGTATAGATCTGTATATATATATATATATATATATATATATATATATATATATATATATATATAGTTGGGTGTGGATGTTGTTATTGTTGAATGTATCCCCCCACTTAGTCTGCTGTAATACTGTACAGTTTAAGTTAACAGGTTATGTAGTTGTCAGTCACACTATGTGCAGTTTTACACCACCCCACACCCTCCAAAGTGGAGGGCTGTGCCACTCACATCAGCTCACCTATGTTTACCAACTCCAGGATTGCACTACATTGGGGAAGGGGACATATACCCTGCCAGTACCCTCAGCAATGACATTAAACTAGCAGACTGATTATTTACTGATGTGATGTTTTGCCTATTTTGTCTTGGTGGAATTACATGGGCTAAAATGGGTTCACTGAAAAATTAAGTACATCCATGTGTACAGTATTTTCTGTATATTGCATCAACACCAAGCTCTGTGTGTGTGTTATACCCAAACATATGGTGTGTACCACCCAGTACACTTACCATTGTCCACTGTAGAATGGCTGGTGACATCAGCCATCATGCATTCACCTGTATACACCCCACAGACCTATCAGCCATGTGGCACATGCAGTAACTGTTATACAGACCTGTTACTTGTGTTCAGGTGTACCTAGGATATGACACAGTCAATGTGTCACCACAGTGCCATACCCCTTGTAGGAAACAACAGGAGACCAACATCCTGCTTACACATAGACACCTACAACACAAGCTGAATACATTATGTAGACCACAATCAGTCAGTCTTAATAAAAGCTATAATGCATCATGGCTGGACAGCTACACATCCTAACATGTAAGCATTAAACTTTCCTGCTGAAAACATGTTACACGGTATTGCATTGCTACACCTTAGTACATTCACCCTGTGCATCAGAACCATATTAGCCTGTCCCTGCATCGATGGTATGGATGACAGGGATGTGGCACAGGTATCATTATGTGCACAGGGTGTGTTGTGGGTTTGCCAGAGACCCAGGCTGAGCCATTTGGTTGACATCATGTGTGTGTGTTAGGGGGGGTTCATTATCAATTGGGCTGTGCAGATGTAGTGTGTGTAGGTATGGAAGTGCCCTAGCTGTGTTGGTGATGCGTGTGTTCTGCCATGAGGCTTCCCTATACAGGGGTTAGTTGGACAGCTGCAGACTGTACATGGCAGGGTGTGCAGTTCACCATCTCTGCCCACGGACATGAGAACTGTGCCAGCCAGGGGTTCCACGGGCACTACCAGGTACAAGCCCAGATATGTTTCTCTCCTCTGATGATGACAAATGTCCACTGGATCCAGGTCCCTGTTGGGACCGGCCAGGACCACATGCACGTGTCCTGTTGTATTGTGGTGTGGATAGCACCCCCCCTGCAGTGCTGGTGCTGGTACTGCCACTATGGGGCAGCTGTGACTTGTTGCATGTACATGTAGATCTCCACCTGTTGATTTTGCTGACCAACGTCCACATGGCTGTTGCCCTACTCCCACCATATGCTCTAACACACACATTGCATGGTCAAGGATTCCCACCACCTCACCCAACAGTCTATACAGGACTTATGCAAAATAATGGTGGGCACCTGCAAGATCACGGATGTTGTCAATAACAGCAGAATGAGTAGCCTCTAGAGCCTCAGACTCTTTCTGGTATAATGTTCCATACGTGTCTGTGCCTCCATGATGGCCCAAAACATGCATCTGGTGACACCTGCTGTGGCACTTCTGCCAGGGGCATGATGGCCAGCAGCCCTCCTATGAGCATCCCTGTACATCTGCCTGTGTGGTACCTCACTGGTCATCCGGCTATGGCTGCTGTGTACAGACACACTTGCCATAGTCACCACACTCTCCTGTCCCATGCCACCAGCCGTCAACTGTCCCGTATTATCATGGAACTTATAAACAAAGACATTGGCAACCTTCAAACACTGGACCCCACCCAGTTTGGGTTTGTGAAGGGCCGATCTTGTCTCCTGAACCTGATTGACTTCTTTGAATCAGTCTCCAGAGCCATGGACAAGGGTAAGGTGGTCCACACAGCCTATCTAGACCTTGCCAAGGCCTTTGACACCATCCCCCACTTTGGAATCATAGATAAACTTACTAAGTTGGGCATTAATCCCTATGTCACCCAATGGGTTGCTAAATGGCTTACTGATAGAACCCACACTGTAAAAGTAGCCGACTCCAAATCCAGCTCCAGACAACTGACAAGTGGAGTACCTCAGGGTTCAGTCCTGAGGCCGCTCTTGTTTGGCATCTACTTCTCTGAAGTACAGGTCAACACTAAGGGACTCTGGCTAACAAAGTTTGCAGATGACTGCAAACTGGGAGCCATTATTGAATCCCCAAATTATGTGGATACTCTACAAAAGGGCCTTACAGAAACAGATGCTTGGTGCCGGAGCCATGGGCTCAAGCTCAATGCCAAGAAATGTATTGTTATCCCCTTTGGGAAAAAACATGTATCCATGAATTACCATATAGGTGGCAGTACACTAAACACAGAAAGTGTGATAAGAGACTTAGGGACACAGGTGGACAGTGGTCTCACCTTTGATAACCACATCACCACAACAGTCAGGAAATCCTTCTATGTGGCACACCTCATCATAAAGGGCTTTTCATCCAGAAAAAAGGAGGTCATTGTCCCACTGTACTCATCCCTCATTAGACCCATTATAGAATACAACGCCCCATTTGGTATGTACCTCTCAAGACATCTGCAACAACTGGAAAGGCCTCAGAAATACCTCACTAAAAAAATCACAGGCCTAAAGCAGATGCCCTACGCTGACCGCCTTAAAAAACTTCAGCTATACTCTGTAGCATATCGTCTACTCAGAGGCGATCTCTGCTTAACATACAAGGCCATGTCAAACCCAGAGCTGTTGGACATGCTACACTTAAAGAAATCCCAATCCCTCAGAGCTACACGCTCCGGGGATCTAAACCTTGTCATCACAATAAACAAAACATGCTGGAGGGATAGGTTCCTGACCCAGAGACTCCCCAGACTCTGGAATAGATTGCCCATACATGTCAAGCAGAGTGCCTCTTTGGACCTCTTCAAGAGGAACCTTGACGATTGGATGGGAGAAAGGAAATTCACCCCAGGGATCACGTCAGTCACCCTGCTAGACAGGGGTCCAGGAAAGTAAATAATGTGGGAAGAAATAGCCAGGGAATTGTTATGGCTAGGCTTGTATAGGCCCTAGGGCTGATAGCCTAGTACAACCTATGAATCTATGACCACTGGTGATGGGGTATGTATAGGCAATATGACTGTGTGTGGTGATGGGGTGGATAACAGTGGGATGTCAACTGATGGCACAGCTTCAGCTCCTGAAAACCCTGGCTGTGCCTCACCATACCTGTCATCATTGTCAGAGTCTGTATGGACAGTAACATCAGTTTGTCTGCAGGAGGGACCCTGACCACCTCACCACCTGTGAGGGGAAAACAAAAAAACAAAAACAAAATTTAAGACCTGTACATCATTGCTTACCTCTACACACACACAAACACACAGACACAGACACACACACACACACACACACACACACACACACGCAAATGCACACACACACACACACACACACACACACACACACACGCAAATGCACACACACACACACACACACACACACACACACACACACACACACACACACACACACACTTACAGGTGAGGTGGCACAAAGATAATACACAGACCTCTCATTACCCAACTGTCAACATACATGACATATGGTACTGAACAGCATGCACTGTAGCTATACTCAATCCCTGTTACCAACATTATACATCTCTGTGATGCATGAGTTGTGTTAGTAGGTGATGTAAAAAAGTTGCACCTCAAAACATTTAAGAAATGTAGCAAAGCGTGGCTAACGCAACCAGTTCAGTAGATGCTCAAAATCGTTCCTGTCAGAATACCACTTGTTACGTTGCCTGAAGAGTACAAATACATCGAATCAACTTTGTTCCACTTAACAGCGCTGGCCGGTATTACCGGGCTTTATCAAGTATAATCATACTTGATAAAGCCCGGTAATACCGGGCGAAAGCGCTTGTGGTAATTTTTGGTGGAATAAAGTTGTTCGTTGATTTTATTTCGGTGGTGTATTTGTACTCTTCAGACCAAAGAACAAGTGGTATTCTGACAGCATTTTATTGAACGATTTGTTTTGAGCATCTACTGACTCTGGACTGGTTGCGGTTAGCCGCGCTTTACATTTTCTTAGTAGGTGATGTTCCTTCCCCTGGAACACACTGCACTCATGTACACAGTATTGCTGTGCACCTGTTCAGCACCCTAGCATGTACTGTGCACCATACCTCATCAGTGTACATACCATTGCTGAATGTGTATTTATGTGGCAGTTATGTTTGCTCTGTTGCTCACAGCCCCTAGGTGTTTTTCTGACACATACCTGGGATGATACGAGGCCAGATGTCAATAGTGAATGCTTGACCTCTGATATGCAGATCTCATCATTATCAGTGCATGTATGAGCAATAAAATCCAATTACACTGACAACCTTCAAAGCTTACTGTGGCTATGAGGAGTGTACACACCCTTATTGACATCCCACCCTTTTCCCTGATATGCAGTGGGGCCACATTACTGCATATGTTAACATTACACACACCTGATATGTGACATATAACATGTGCAATCAAATGCAGTATCAAACAAATGTGTTAGTTGTGCAGGTGCTGATTGAGATGCATACAATATATGGGTTGCATAAGTGTGCACACCCTTAGCATGATGGTTTGTTGCAGCACCTGTTAAGTGAACTACAGCAGTCACTATTCCTGGAAGGGGGTATACTAGCATGACCCATGTTCACTTGCAATTATTTGGTCATTCCGCCCTACAAATCTCCCCCAACTCTGCCAGATTGCAAGGTCAGCTCATGTACACAGCCCTTGGAGGTCACACAGTGCCTTCACTATTGCTGTGGTGTCAGGGTTATGTTTGGCACAATTCATGACCTTGACTGTGTTTAGATGCAGCCATTCATAGTGAGCATTGGATGTATGCTTCAGTTCACTGTTGTTTTTCAGAATGACACCCCTCCCCATCCTCAGCTTTTTGCAGATGCTTGACAATTATGGGTCACATATGAGTGTCATTTTGTAATGTCCCAAATTCAGAACACCATGTCTACCGGCCTAGTTCCTGCTAATGAACAGCAAACCTAAAGGTATACACTGGCACCAGCAAGGTACAGATGGGGATGGTGTGCCTGAGGTGGAGTGAGGTGTTGCTTGTGCAGCACATGTATATTTATTAATATTGTCTGTAGGTTTCAGCCTTGGTCTTGGTACACCATTACACATTGCAACACATGCCTTTGGGAGACTTGATGTTATGCATATGCTACCTGTAGAGAGCCCGGGATGATGTTTCCTGTGGAACAAGCCTTCCATCTGATTACCCTAACCCATAGGCCATACTTATGCAGAATCCAGGCAATTGTTGACACAGGTACTGCACAGGCAGTAGTTGCTAGACATTCCTGAAAGTCCCTCAGTGTTACTGCATGTTTCTGGGCAGCCTCTATGACCAGTTTGTAACATGTGTTGTCATCTGTCTTGGATGGGCATCTGTTTTTCTACATTAATGTTGTCCCATACTTCATAGTCACATACATGACTGCACTGTTTGCCATGATATATGCAAAGGTGAGGTAAGGCTACATCTCCCACTCCTGAGCACTACCTTTTGGATATGGAATACATTCCATGGTTTGTAAGATGTGTGCAAGCCACGGCTGCCTCTGTTGCAGGTGAGTGGGCAAATGTCATGGACATACTTCTTGGACAGCAGACCATTACTTGGTGTGACATTGAGGACCTGTAATTGATGGAAGGTCCATACTCAAGAAGACTGAATGCTGTCAGTACCTCAAAAGCTGCTTCCACAATATATTTGGAGTGTGTGCACACGTATGCTTCCAGTGTTTGTTAAGGTATGTATTCCCCATATTTGTTGTCCTAACAGAGGATTCCATATTACACATGTATTGCTCATGTTAGGATCATATTACAGGTTGTAAGAGTTGTGGAATATGGTATTGTGATATGCCGTTGTGTAGATCTGTAACACTTTCCATTGTAATAGTGGTATATACATTGTTGTAGCCACTGTATAAGGGTAATGTTTCAGACACGTCCCTACTGTAGGCCATTTGTCCCACCATTATGTTCATCTCTGTCCACACATCTTGCACAGGTTGTTAGTTATACTGCAGGACTCTTACATACCCTTCAGATATGCCACCATGATGACCACTGTGATGCAGTGCATTTAACAGCAACAATAAGTGAACATGTACAGCATGTTTTATGGGTAGGTGTGTTAAATGTGTGCATGGCAAATACCATGGCCACAACATGGCTGGTGTATTGGCAAACCTGAACAAAAAAACTCCATACTCACCAGCTACAGGCTGCTGCCCCGGAGGTATACCAGAGGGACCTACATAGTTGTGTGAGAGATCTAATGTCAGTAACCACACCTGTGACATTGGTACAGGGTGGGAGCAGCATTTCAGTACATCAACAGTACAAACCTACAGTGCTAGAGATTATACACATCTATTCATTACTACACTGCAGCAACAGCCTATCTTATCTGACATATGCATGAAGATATTTTACATATGAAGATGGATAGGCAACAGAGGTTTACTAATGTGCCCTGGAGCCTCACCTGCATGCTCCTTGTCCATTGTGTGGCTAGCACCCACCTCCATAATGCTATCATCAGGTTCTTGGCTTGGGTGGCAGATGGGTGCCCCAAGGCTGATGAGGAGCTCCTCAGCATGTGTCACTAGGGGCTGGATGGCATGACCCCCACCTGTGGCTAGCTGGTCTCTCCTAACTGCAGCAGCATGCTAAGCATGCCAAACACCCCTCCCCGTCCAAGGTGTTTACCCACAACATGTGTCATATACCACCCCTGTATGCTGCCTTGTCTATCTTGTTTGTCTTCTGTCCCAACCTACCTTCCCAAATATACCTACTATCCTTCCCCCAACATCTGACTCTCACTTTAACAAAAAAAGGGCAATCTGTTCCAACACAAATTTCACACCATACATAACTGTCCATTTTGCACCTGCTTACAACTGCTTACAGGTGCCTTAATCACTCTGTATCCAACAGCCCTTGCTCTGGCCAACAACAAATAAATTGTCAGCCTTTGCAAGTGTCTAACCCAGGACCCTGCACACAATAGCCACAGTAATTTACCAGTAGCCATCTGAGCTACAGATATGTGTGATGTTTTCTCAAACATATCATGCAGCACAGTCATTCAATAGTAGGGAAATGTATGTGTGTGTGTGTGTGTGTGTGTGTGTGTGTGTGTGTGTGTGTGTGTGTGTGTGTGTGTGTGTGTGTGCGTGTGTGTTTGTGTGTTTGTACATATGTAGACATACACGTCTACATATATGTGTGTGTATATATATATATATATATATATATATACATATATATATATATATATATATATATATATATACATAGTGCATTCAGACATCGGATCCACACTCTGAACCTCCTTCCTCCACAGCTGCACTGTTCTGCCTTGCTACAAAACACAGTATCACTTGTGGACAGAGCCTAACATTAGGGGGGATATATAGGGACAGAATGTAGATAAGCCTATTACAAACCTATGAAGTTTGTGCATGATACATTTCACATTACCCAGACTGTTCTGAAGGTGGTGGGGTCTGCAACTCATGTGTCTATCATGACTTCATTCCTCATTCAGCTATTTCCCAGACTAATATACATGTTTGGAGGAACAGAACAAACACTATGATGGCTTAAATCTTGTCATTCTTTGCAGATCTGCACAGTTGACAGGTATGGCCCACTGCCCACAGGGCCAGATGCTATGTCCATAGCAGTTGTTCAGCAGGACATCATTACAGCAAGTCTTGATGGCACATATAAATCTTTCAATATCATGTATCCCATTATTACAGACCAAGTACTACATTCAATTAATTGCATACATGTTTCACATACCTGTTTCATTATTGTGCTCTCTTCTGTGTACCACTTGAATATCTTCCTTGTTGGTTTTTTTTTTTTTTTTTTTTTTAGTCTCCATCTCTCTCCCTCTTTCCACAGCAGTGATTGAGCTGGTTTGAATAGGTTGCAGCATGGCTTTTCTAGGTGATGGCCTCTGCACCAATTGGTATTCTCCACTTTCTAATTGCATGCATCCAGCTGTGTAGTGCTTCCAATAGCCAATGTCATAGCAGCCCACTACTATAAATGACTACATCATGTGGGCATTGTCCCTTTATTTTTCCTGTATGGAAGACATCTTTACTGTGTGTGGGCAGCAGTGTTACAGACAGCAGGTAGCAATACCTCTTACAACAGGACTTGTGGACACAGGCCAACTACATGTTTGTGTAAGGTTCCAGACCTATGGACAGTGTGAGTATTGCTGTTATATGCATTGAATACTGCTAGTTTTACAGGGTTTGTGTGTGTACGTGCTAGTTTTGCATGGGATGCAGTCTATCTGCATAGCTCTCAACTGTGGGCCTATCCACATAATGGCCAGAGGATTGCCTGTTATGTTTTGTATGTTCACCACACAGGTCTTGTCTCTGACATATCAGTGGCATTCTCTCCGTTGATTGCTATCAGTACATGGCAACATACATTTGTGTTTCTGACTTCATATTCCTGAGTAAGGGTATGTGGCAACCAGTCCTGTAATGCCAGCAACTTTCACAGTGTATAACAGTAACATTGCAAATATGGCCCTGTATTCCAGCCTCTGTCCTCCACCTATGTAGCAGGCATTGTCCAGATGTCATGCAGTAAGAGGTCATTAGGTAATGGCCTATCATTATTTAGTGCTGGCATTCCTGTTATCATTCCAGTGATGTTGTGGATTCTCACAGAAATTGTGGGGTAGGGTCTATATATATATATATATATATATATATATATATATATATATATATATATATATATAAGAGTACAGCTGGACAAAATATGTGTGACCTTGTACAGTCTGGAGGTCAGTGTATGGAAAACACTGTTATATGCCCCTGTAAGACATTTTATGGGGGAGGGGTATTACATGTTTTTAACATAGGCTGTCAAAACATGTGAGGGATATCAGTAGTAAGAAATATTAAGGTATATGGGTGTACATTTTCATACATTTCACCATGGGAACAGTGGTGGGCTAGAGCTTACTGTCTTACGCACAGTTCTGTTTGTCAGTGTGATAGTGATATTTTAAGTTAAACATTGTTATGTAACAGATACATTTACATTGTGACAACTAATACTTTTCACCGTAAGGGTTGAGTACAGAGTATAATTGGGGGCTGCTGAACTACATCTGCAAATAAGTGTTGATTGGTTCTTATCTTCAAGGCAAGTGTTTTTTTTCCTGTTGTACTACTTGAAAGCCTTAGCCTGCACAACAAAGTATGTTATGTTTTTCAGATTACTGTAGCAAATGTTTTGTTTGAGAGGTGCATTAATCAGTTATTATGTATTTCAAACACCTAACTGCTATACAAAATAGCATAAAAACAACTGAAATAGTACACAAATAAACATTTCTGTGTATGCAAACTTGTGTGTGTTGTCATGTCCTTTGCATTGTGTGTGGGTATATGTTTCATGCAATAATTCTCATTTGTAGGGAAGAATCAAACATTGGCCATTTTAAAAGGTGGCAACTGTAAGAATAATGGCTGTTTGATATGCTGTACACCTTTTATATATACTTTTCTTATACATATCTATAAGTAGTAATATATTTATATGTGTATGTATGTGTATATATATATATATATATATATATATATATATATATATATATATATATATATATATATATACATATATGTGTGTGTGTGTGTGTGTGTGTATCATTGGAATGTTTACTGCTTCCACATTGTACATTCCCTATGGTAGACTATTTGTTCTGCATGATACATTAGAGATATCATCCTAACATCTTTTAGCTGAGATGACTTACTGTTAACTTGTTGTGATTATGTTGTGCAGGGTCCTGGGTTCAAGACTTGCAAGTGCTGGTTATTGTGTTGCAAGGCAGATCTGTTCAGCTGTGAAGGAAGGGATAATGTCAATAATTACTAATTACAAGAGATCCCTATTTTGGGCCCCTTCACCCCCATTAACAGTGCCTTTGATCAGATGTTTTGCAGTGAGAGGTTCAGAGTGTGGATCCAATGTGCGAATGCAACACACACACACACACACACACACACACACACACACATATATAGACACATATATATATATATATATATATATATATATATATATATATATATATATATATATATATTTATAGGTTCATAGGTTAGTACTAAGCTAACTGCCCTTGTGAGCCATTTTAAGCCTAGCCAAATTATCCCTTGTGAGACTCAAACCCTGCACCTTGTATTTGTAAGTCAAACACCTTAACCATTAGGTCACCATTCCATCCCCTAGTATATATATATATATATATATATATATATATATATCTATATATATATATATATATATATATATAGATATATATATATATATCTATATCTAAATATATATATATATATCTATATATATATATATCTATATATATATATACATATATATATATATATATATATATATATATATTATATTATATATATATATCTACATATATATATACCTATATAGATATATACATATATATATATATATATATATATATATATATTTATATTATATATATATATATATATATATACAGATATAGCTATATATATGTATACACATAAATAAATATGTATATATATATATATATATATATATATATATATATATATATATATATATACATACATGCATCTTCATATATAAATACATTTTCCCTACTGTTGAATGACTGTGCTACATGATATGTTTGAGAAAACATCACATGTATGTATAGCTCAAATGACTTAGTGGTAAATCAATGGGGCTATATTGTGCAGGGCCCTGGGTTCGAGACTTGCAAGGGCTGATTATTTTATTGCTGAGCAGAACAAAAGCTGTTGGATACAGAGTGATTAAGACACTTTTAAGTGGTTGGAAGCGGGTTTGTGTGATGGTAAGCAATGGTAACGTCCAGTTAAATCTGCTTACAGACAGTTAGCCTGACAGTGCTTAATCTGTGTAGCCATTGCTTGCCGCCATGCAAGCAGGCTTAAACCCACTTACTACTGCTTAAAAGTGCTTACTTCCACTTACCCCTGCGCTAATCTTTTTAAAAGAAAAGAAAAAATGGGGTGATAGGAAAGTGGTGAAAAGGGGGCACACAGAGGGAAAAACAATAGGGGAAGTAGCTAGGGATGTGCAGGACAGGTGTAGGGAAAGTCCGTAGCTGTCCATTTCTACTACAGCAACAGCTGTGCATATGTTCTGAATTTGGAGATAGATTTGGACACTCAAACCCCTGAGAGGGGGGTGAGGACAACAATAATGTGTTTTGAAGTGGATACGTGTACGAAATGGAAAATTATGTATAGGGCGAAATTTTTTATTTTTGGGAAAAGATTCCCTTTTTTTTAATGTGAGAGTGGGATGTTGAGGAAGGATAGTAGGTATATTTGGGAAGGTAGTTTGGGTAGGAAGACATACAATATATAGACAATAATGGTGTCACTGTCAGAATATTACAAACTATTATAAACACACCAAAAAGTTTATTATAAAGCTTTCGGGTCTCACACCCTTCATCAGTACAAATAAAATGAGCACATTCAGCACTTAAATAGGAGATTAAAATCAAATCACATGCTTCATCCCACCCCTTTACTCATTCAGCAATCATTTCTTAAAAAAACATACATAAAAAACTTTTAAAACACATTTAAATATACAAAAATGAAGTATTCACTTATTAAACATTTCTAATACCAATTCACTTATACAGCAAAGCAAATAAATATTATGTTTACATTTTATAACAATTCACAACTTCTCTCTACGTCTCTTAGTCAAAACTGGCTTTAAACTAATGGCATTATTCAAACCAGGAAAACAGTCTGCCTGCAATCTAATTATCCATTTAAACTCTTTAAGTTCTAATAAGTTATTCATATCCCCTTTTCTTAGACCTGTTCGTACTATATCCAGTATTCTAAATTTAAAAGTATGCTGCTCTCCCTTGTCTTGAATATGTTTACTTAGTGCATTTGTTATAACACTCCTTCTTATGTCAGATGTATGCTCTATAATCCTTTCCTTAAGCTTCCTAGTTGTCTTACCAACATAGAACGATGAACATAATGTGCAAGTTGCCAAATATACCACTTGCACCATATTGCAACTTGTCAATGCTTTCATTGTAAATACTTCTCCCGTGGTGGGGTGTTTAAAATAATCTGTACCTTCATATAGGTCATTACAACAGGAACAATTGTAACATTTTCTTGTTCCTGCTGTTGTCTCTGATTTCACTGTATTTAGTTTAAAATCTTTGTAACATAATTTTTGTTTTAATGTTTGTGAATTCCTATATGCATATCTTGGCCTTTCTCCCACTATTTTAACTATTTCTGGCATGGCCATTAATATAGGCCAATGTCTTTCTTTTAATCTACAAACATTACAAGTATTCAGATTATAAGTAGTGAGATATCTAACCACATTATTACCCTTATTTATATTGTCCTGATTTTTTATAAGTCCCCCTCTTAATATTGGCCTGTATCTATCAGTCCTTTCTTTTAACACCTCTTCATATGCCATATTTATAATTCGTTCAGAATAGCCATTATTATAAAATTCTTGCTTCATGTTATTTACTTGTTCTTTAAAGTAACCTTCAACTGTATTCACTTTACTTATTCTTATAAATTGCGCCTTAATTATTCCATTAAAAGTGTGGGGGGCATGCATACTACTTCTATTTATATATCTTGAGGCATCTACCTCTTTCCTATGTACTGTGGATTCTAATAGACTTCCATTTTTAAACAAACACACATCCAAATAATTTATGTTAACATTTGATGCCTCCATTTTAAACTTCAGAAAATGTGTTGATGTATTTATATATTGTAAATATTCATTTAACTCTAATTGAGAACCACCCCATAACAAGAAACAATCATCTACAAACCTCTTATAAAGAAGTATTTTTTCATTTAGTTGAAAATCTTTATTCAATATTGCCTCCTTCTCCCATTCATACAAAACTAGGTTTGCATATGTGTTAGTAACTGGGGTACCCATCGCTACCCCAGTTAGCTGCAAGTATGGTTCTCCATCAAATATAAATACATTATGTGATAACACTATCTCAAGAAGTGTGCAGATATTTTCTATTTCCCTTCCACACATTTTTATTTCCTCATTCAAAAATTTACGTACCGCTTCCACACCATACGTATTGGGTATAACGGTAAATAATGACGTTATATCAAGGGTTACCATTAGATATTCTTTTGGCTCATAGAGATTACACCAATTATATAGGGTATCTAAAACATCATTAGTATCCTTAAGTACTGTGGAACATTTTTCCATATATTTCCCCAGTACATTCTGCAAATATTTAGAAATAGGTTCCGTAATCCATCCACCACTTGATACTATGGGTCTCAGTGGTGGATTTTGAAGATCTTTATGGATTTTTGGAATACCATAAATCTGGGGGATCTTAGGACAAGGGACAGTCAGATAGTTAAACAAATCAATACTCAAATCATCATTAAGTTGTAGCTCATATATAGCCATATTAACTACTACAATCTGTTGCTGTACCTCCAGAAAAGTTATTTTCTTAAAAACATCTTCTTCACCAAGAAGTTGCTTAAAATTTTCAAGATACATTTCCTTGGCCATTATAACCACCCCACCCCCTTTATCTGCTTGCTTTACAATTATTCGATCACAAGTTTGTAGATCCTTTAAAGCTAAATATTCTGAGTATGTGATATTGTATCTACTTTTTACCATATTTTTACTATAATATTTCCGTAGTTCATGTTCTACGATATTAGAGAAAGCCACTAGAATAGGGCACAAGTCTGGTGAAAACACACTTAATCTCTTACATCTATCTAACATATTCACATTATCATTTTTGAAAAGCATTTTTAAACTAATCTGTCTTAAAAAAGTTTCAAATCTGTAATAGCTTGTACAACATTATCCACAGCATTTGGAATAAATTTCATGCCTTTATTCAAAAGCGACAAATGCGCTTCAGTTAATTGAATGTTAGATAGATTAACAGTACATTTAAAGATTTTCAGCACCGTTTGATTATTTTGTTCTGGGTAAGCGGACTGCTGTATTTCCTTTTCCCCATAGCAGTAGTTTGTTGCATTTGTTGGTGCTGCTGAAAAGTCTTTGTTGTCGGTTGTGGCATTGCTTTCTCCGGCGGTTTTAGGCAAAAGGGAGAAAAAGAAGTTATCTCTCTTTGGTTATTCTTCCTACCACTTTCATTATTCGATTTAGACATTGCTTTAGCGTCTCTAACTTTGGCATGCACTGCTGGATCTTTCTTGGTTTCCAAAGCATTTGCCAATACGTTCTGCGTAGCGTCACGTTTATCATTTAAAGGTACAAAGTCTGTAACTGAAATATGCGATATAGCATAATTTTTAACTGAAACAGTTCTATTAGTTGCTTGACCAGATGTTTCCCTTATTGCTTCAAAGGTATCTAACTGATCTAAATAGTTAGATTTTTTTATTGCCATTTACATTTTGTGCCACATTTTTATGAACAAAATGTTTGGCGTCTTCTCTGGGCCATGAGAAGATGCGGTTACACTTAAAATCATCAATGTCTCTTTTCAACTTATTCTTTTTCCTTTGTTGCTACTTCAAATCAAGAGCACTAATACGGTTCAGAAAACTTTGATACAAATCTGATGATTCATGATAGCATGGCACATCAGTTATAAGATTTTCAAGCACATCTATCTCCTCAAGCAATTTACTTTCTATGGGTTCAAAGAAAGTATTCATTAAATTCATATAGTCTGCCCCTAGTTTCAGATTTAATTGTTGCCATTGTATCAGTAAGTCACTGTAAGTGTTAGCATAGGAGGGCATTTTTATTATTCTTAAGCCTCTAGGCACTATACCTAGTTTTAAATATGCCTGAAAGCTCATTCTTTGCCACTGCAACTGTTTATAAGATTGAACTTTCTTCTCTAATTTTATTAAAAGTTCTTTAAAATCTTCAGTTGTCTTATCCATTTCTACCTGAGTAGGATCCACTCCCATCTCGAGGTTCAATAGTGGATTATCGTGCAGTTGTAGTAATTTTCTCACTGGACCATTTGGTTATTTATTAGACAATTCCATTATTATAATCACCACAGTCACCACGTCTATCACAAGTTTATCACAGGTCGGCTGAAGCTCTCCTTATCACATGCGGTGTTAACAGCAAACACCAATATCCAAACACTAAATAGACAATAATGGTGTCACTGTCAGAATATTACAAACTATTATAAACATACCAAAAAGTTTATTATAAAGCTTTCGGGTCTCACACCCTTCATCAGTACAAATAAAATGAGCACATTCATCTCTTAAATAGGAGATTAAAATCAAATCACATGCTTCAGCCCACCCCTTTACTCATTCATCAATCAATTCTTAAAAAAAAACATACATAAAAAACTTTTAAAACACATTTAAATATATAAAAATGAAGTATTCACTTATTAAACATTTCTAATACCAATTCACTTATACAGCAAAGGTACTTTTTGGTGTGTTTATAATAGGAAGACATACAAGACAGACAAGACAGCATACAGGGGCAGTATGTGACACATGTGGGGGTAAACACCTTGGATGGGGAGTGGTGCTTATAAATCGGAAGCCCATGAGCCCTCAAATGGAAGCAGTGGGACTGAGGTCCCCACCCATGGGCAGTCATCATTGCACCTTCACGGCCCCAAAGGTGGCTGTGCTGGGGGCTGAGCAGGAAGGGCAGGCTGACCCTCTAAATGTGCCACACAGCCCTCAAGCTGGTATAGCAAATCTCCAAACTCCCTTCAAAGTTTGCGATGCACCAATCCCCAGACCTGACTTTGGGTGACAGGATCCTGTCCGCGGCCGCTCCCGGGGGGGGATGAGTCTCATCCCCTAAGGTGGTTCCACCTGTAGGTGGTGCAGAATCAGCGGACAAGGAGGACCTGGGGTGGGTCCCAGGTATGCTGGGGCCCAGTGCAACAACCAGATGAAGTGGGAGAGGTGGGTCCTCTGGGACCAGCCTTCCCATACGTGCTATGGTGTTGCAGTTTTAAAACATACGTGGGTTTAGTAATAGTCAGCACAATCCAGGATTAGTTATAACAGCATGCATAGATATTTCCATTAACCCAAACACCAGATTTGGAACAGTTGCATAGTAAACAGAACACATGTATATATGGAACCACAGTGGCCATTACAAATGCATGCAGGTTACATTGATAGCAACAGGCTACCAATGATAGTATTTCAACATGGAAAATTCATAGAAACACATTCCAATATTTACTGAATAATAAGACATATGTCCCAACATTTGGTTTGGCGTAAGCATACCCATTGATTTGCGTATTTAGATTATTGTTGGAGATATAGTGCGGGGAGAGATATGTCAATTAACAACTTATATATCCTTGTAGTACTCACAACTTTAATGATCATAGCTCTAATCATTAAGGTACAGGCATTATTACAATACCCTATGGCCTTGGTTTGAGCAGTGGTATGTTTGTACACAGTATATACTTCAACTGTCTTGTAGTTAAATTCTTACATCTCTTGCCTGGCAGACCTGTGGAGGGAATGCTTGTTAACACTACCCGACTGTTTCTACACATATTCCCAGATTCAAAGTTAACATTATGCACATACCTCTCAATCTCTTAATGCACACACTCTAGACAAAGCTTGACACGGGAATACAAATAAGGACATGTTTTGAATATTGCTGTCATAAACCTAGAGAGTTGTATGAGTGACAGAATTTGTTTTAATATACATTTTCTGAAGGTTTTGAGGTCTTAAAATCAAATGTATGTCCTTATTTTATGACTCCAATTCTGAGATCATCCCACTAATTAGCCAGGGGGACAGAGGAACAGGCAGAATAAAAGAGCCAGTTATCTGGACATTCTGAAAAATCTGTACATTTGAGAGGTATGATTATGCATACAGCTTACTACCACTCCCAGGATTTGTATCATTGCTGTGTCTGCTAAAAATACAACAATTTAAGTCACAGTAGAGTGTGCTATTTGGATATTGCTCTCTATTTCTTCAGTGTTTTATGTCTAAGTCTCTCTTGGTTGTACAATCTTACCTTGTAATTACAACAGTCTTATACAGACATTCCTACACATATTTTTATGTAGCACAGTGTGAGAAATAATGGCTGACACAACAGTACTATTCTGATATCAGATGTTACGGTATGCTATATGTTAGGCCATACTATACCAGAGTAAACACTACCAGTCCAGGATTTAAATATGTATTGGCAGGCACAGTTTTCTTATCTAACAGACCTGCGGAGGGAATGTTTGTTAACACTACCTGACTGTTTCTATACATATTCCCAGATTCCAGTTAATATTATGCACATACCTCTCAATCTCTTAATGCACACACTCTGGACAAAGCTCGACAACATGGGGGTACAAATAGGGACATGTTTTGAATATTGCTATCATAAACTTGGAGAGTTGCATGAGTGACAGCATTTGTTTTAATATACATTGTCTGAAGGTTTTGAAGTCTGAAAATCAAATGTATGTCATTATTTCATGACTCCAATTTTGAGATCATCCCACTGATTAGCCAGGGTGACCTAGGAACATGCAGAATATATGAGCCAATTATCTGGGCATTCTGACAAATCTGTACATTTGAGAGTTATAATTATGCATACAGCTTACTACTACTCCCAGGATTCGAACCATGGCTGGGTCTGCTAAAAATACAACAATTTAAGTCACAGTAGAGTGTGCTATTTGGGTACTGCTCTCTATCTCTTCAGTGCTTTCTGTCTAAGTCACTCTTGGTTGTTCAATCTGATCTTGTACTTACAAAAGTCTTATACAGACATACATAGACATTTTTATGTAGCACAGTGTGTGCAGCAGTGGTTAACACAGCAATACTATTCAGAGAATACAACAATAAATGCCATACAATACCAGAGTAAATACAACCAGTCTGGGATTTAGAGCTTTATTGCCAGGCAGTTACAGTTTTATTTAAATATGACCTATATGGGACTATTACTGTCATTGTCTGGTTTATTCAGTACAGCCCATACAACAGTTTTTATACTGCCAGGTGACTTTCTACTACTTTATATTTATTTGGTATAACTACTACAAGCAGGATTGTTACTCACCAGCCTTGCGACACAGCCTTTGGAGCCTGCTAGCATGGGCTTCCTGATTCACAGCTCACTCAGCTGCAGCTGTAAAGGAAACAGAGACATATTTAGGCATACCTATCCATCACATACACACATTGGACTTTAGTACACAGTAATGGTATGACTACTTACACACTGCTGGGACATCAACCGTCTGCCTTGCTTCTTGGACTCACTCATCCAAGACCTCCCTCTTTCTCCTCTTCAAGTCTGCATAGTGGTGCCCTGACCTGCTCACCAGTCTGAGGGATACCTGTGGCACTGGTGAGATCATGGGGGAGATGGTCTCATATTTCTGCTTTATATTGGGAGCCCTGGTACTGGTCCTGCAGCAGTCTCTCATCATGTTTTTTTCCAGGAGTCCTACAATAACCTTGGACTCCTGTATGCCCCAGCTCTGCACCCAGAAGCACAATCCCTCTCTGACTCCAGCCATCCTGCATACAGTGGGAAGCTGCAACCAGTTATTAGCTGTATTCCTGCCTGTGGGGTTTAAATACAGCTGATTTCTCACACTTTGCCATGATTGGATGGACAGGTTCAGCACTGCTTACTGATGGGCAAATCCACATAGCTGGGCTACTCATTGCTTAGCAGTCATATTTACACAATGCTTACACCTGATAAGCAGAGCTGTGCAGTGCTTAGCACTGCATATTTTTCATTTTATAGACTATCTACTGTATGGCATTAATTCATCATTCATTACATATTGTAAATGTGTTTACTGTCCCTGATATCCCCCAGTGTGTTTTCATTAATTTATTCATGTGTGACTATATTGTATGGGGCAATTGTGTTTATATGGGGATTTCACAACTTTATTAAACTGACACCTCACATCTGGACCTAATGCAGTACTCTGGTTAACAAATATATGTTATTTAGTCAGTAATACTAAAAAAAAGTGTTTACGTACTGCTTTCACATGTAAAATGCAAATTAGTTACAGTGGTGATTGAACCGGGAATGGCTGCTCGCAAAGCATAAGTTCTAACCACTACACTATTGCAATACTGCTTATGTTGGATGTCTCTTGCTATTTAACGTCTTGTGCTGTTTAAGCTGGACTAAGCATAGTTAAGCAATGGGCACACCTGCACACCTACTCTTAAACTTTATCGCATTTATAAAAAAAAAAAGTTTTGTTCTGTTATTTTATCTATACCCTTCAGAATATCCCTGCTAATGCTGAACCTGTTATTTTATCAACTTTCTTCTTTGTGGGACAATTGTCCCTTTTGGCTTTGTCCACATTCCTTACTCTGACGGGTTTGAAGTGTGCACTATGTGCTTATGCTACCTGTTTTATCCTAATAACTTTTGGATTGGTAGCATATCTCTCAGCCTCTTAGAGCAAAATATCTGGACAAAGCCTAAAATGATGGGGGGACAAATAGGGACAGATTTTAATTATTGCTCTTACAAACTTACAAAGTTGATAGAATAATAGGTTTTACATTAGCATGAATTTTCTGAAGGATGTGTAGAGTCTTAAACTCAAATGTTTTATCATTTATTTACTGACTCAATCCTCAGCTATTTGCCAGAAAGGTACAGATTTTAGGGGGAACACACCAAAAATATGAGGCAAACATCTGGGCATTTTGCAATAATCTGTACAGTTGAGAAGTATGCTTGGTAGGGATGATTGTTTTTTCTCAGAAGACATCCATATGTGTCATAAAAGTAGCGTTTGGTACATCAGGCATTAATTTTAGTCTTTAGGTGGTGTAAACCATGCATTTCACACAATAAGTTGAAATGTAACAAGAAATGATTAACTCTATATCAAGTGAAAAATGAGCAAGAACATAAGCAGGCTATCACAAGCTTTTTGACTTTTCCAACTTCTGAAATGATCTTTTCAATTTCTTTCCCCATGCCCTTAGTATACATTTTGCATAACAGTAGATGGGGAGGGTGTGACAAAGTTACTATATTTGGTAAGAATTTGTTTCAGTAATTAAGTAAACCCAGACATAAATTCAGATCAGTAACATTTGTTAGAGGTGGTGTCTGCATAATGTTTTTGTTTTCCTTCCTACCTAGTGTAAACCTTACTGTTAAGATGCAATGTTTTCTCAACACATGTGCAAGTTTGGCATTTGCAAAGTAAAGTTCCTCTACCGTGACTTCAGTAGTTAGGATAGCACCCAGAGAAATTATAACATGTGGTACATACCACAGCAATTTCAAACTTATTCTGCAAACTATTGCTTTGGTCCTAAAGGCTTTCAAATTTTCAGTATTCATCTGTACTACAGCATGTGTACATAACACTCCAAAAAGTAAAAAGTTATATGAAGCTATTTATCTACAAGCATGTACAGTCAAGATATATTTAGTTTTTCCAAATCATTTTTATTAGTTTTATAAACTTGAACAAAAATAGTTCAAATGTAACAAAGGAATGAAAAAGTAACTATATAGAGGAATCTACAGCAGTAATACAACAAAGCAAGTCATTAATACTTTTTCAATAGATCATTTAGTTTTTGCCAGTGTCTTTCTGGTGAGTCATATTTGATGTCCTTATATTTAAAGTTGAACGTTCTTTTTTGCATAAACTATTAGATAAAATAAAAACATCATTAAAAATAAAGCAGTTTTACATTCCCATTTTTTTGTAATTATGTTTCTAGCTATTGATAAAATTGACCAAAGGAGAGGCAGCTGTGATCTGGGGACAACATCTGGTAATGGAGCATTAAACAAAATAAGCAAGTCAGATATATAACATTTATCAATCCATAATGCCTGGGAAAATATTTTAAATTCATTCCAAAAATGAGCAACCAAATTGCATCTTAATATCATATGTGACCAATCTGGTTTTGACTCAGATCCATATCTCCAGCATTTAGTTTTCTTTGTTTTATACATCAGATCAATTTTACTGGGGGTTAAAAAATCCCTGTGAATAAGTGTCCAGCAATATATTCTCCAATAAAGAGTGGATGTTGTTTTATAACTTGATTTTAATATCAGTTTCTTATTGTTTAATGAGAACTCTGCTCCATTAATTTTTGTAGACTAATTCCAAAAGGATGAATTCAAATTTATAGATTCAATTCTTATAATCTTATATATTACTGATAAATATGATTTATTATGAACTGGGATGTAATTTATATTAATTAGGAAGTCTAGAATTTTAGGAATGCTCTTTTCTTGATAGTTCATTATTATTTTAATTTTATCATTTACATATGCTATACAACTATAAATGATTTATCGAATTATTATTTGATAAGGAATATTTGGAGAGAAGATATTCAGTCGTGTAGTTTATAACCATTTAGGAATTGATGCCAAAAAAATAAGTTACTCTTCTGGAATTCTAACATCTTATTCTTATCAAATGTTTCTAGGCAGCCATTAGTGTTATGTATGGGTAATAGAAGGAAGGACAAGTATTTAAGAATATAATTCGATTTGATAAATGATTTAAAAATACGAATGATATAATCGACTAGTGGAAAGAGTAAAACTATCTCTGTATCATTTATAAAGTAATATTTTAAAGTCCAATAGAATTTATTAATTCCTAGTAGATTTTGATGGATTAAATTATATTCATTATTCAGAATTAATTTCTCATGTATATATTTCCATGCAGAATGATAAGGGGAGTTTAACCTAAAATTACTATGTTTTTAATATTGGACTTTGCATATAGTTCAATATTTGGACAGGCTATCCCTCCATCTTCCCAGCTTTTAGTATGCCACTCCAAAGAAATTCTCGGCTTTTTAAGATACCAAAGAAATCTGAAAAGAGTGGTGTTTAGCTTATTTAAAATCTTTTTGTGTGGGAAGAAATATTAATGCCTGTATATAAAATAAGATTTTTGGAAGAATAATCATTTTTATTAAAGCAAGTCTGTCTTCTATTGTAAAACAGGACTTATTCCATTTATCCATTAGACACTTGACTACATTTATTAAGTTTGTGTAGTTAGTCTGAATTGTATTTCTTGTTCAAGGTGTAATAATAGGTCTGATGTAATTAATATAGGTATTATTCCAAATAAATTCAGTATAACTATTTAAGAAATCATTAAATTTTTATTGATTAATAGAGTTCTTGTTTTGTTTTTGTTAACGTTTAAGCCTGAGATTTTTTCAAAATAATTTAATGAAGTAATAATTTGATTTAAACAGGATTCTAAGTCTCCTGTAGTTATTAGTCATCAATTTGAAATACTCTGATCATATGAGTAGATCTAATGAAATTTCCAAGAGGTTCAATAGCAATACCGAATAATAATGGGGATAAAGGACAGCCTTGTTTTGCACACATTGAAACTTTGAAGGATTTAGACATAAAAGAACCAATTTTAACAAATGAATAAGAATTATTGTATAGATTAGTGATGAGGTTAATAAATAGTTCAGAAAAGGTATACTGTTTAAGTACTTTAAATAGATATGACCAGCTGATAGAATCAAAAACTTTATTTAAATCTAAACTAATTATTGTTAGTTCTTTTTTTTCTTTTTGTTGGCTAAGTCAATTAATGTGTTTAATCTTATAATATTATCATGGACTTTTATATTTAAAATAAAACCTGCCTGGTCTGCATTAATTAATGTTGGTATTATATGATTTAGTCTACTGGCAAGGATGGACATAAATAATGTATAATCGACATTCAGTAAGGATATAGGTCTATAAGAGGAACAGAGCTTACTATCTTTATCTTTTTTAAGAATGGGAGAAACAAGTGTGTAATGTCAGGATGGGAGAATAACTTGTGAAGTTCTGATGTTTTCAAACATTTTCTGCAAAAGTGTAACAATATTATCTGGTATAAGTTTAGAAATTGAATCCATCAATTCTAGGGCTTTATTTGTCTTAATATTTTTAATTTGATCTTTAATTTCTTTTAATAAGATAGGTTTGTCAGTTATATTTACTTATTCTCTTGTTAATTTTTGATGTATATTGTTCTTCAACAATTTATTTGTAGTAGTACCATTATCTAAAGTTTTAAAAGCATTATTGATATTTTCATAATGGCTTCTAAAAGATTCTAATATATTGTTTAAATAAGTTAATTCTCTATATTCCCCCTTTGGTTTATTCTTATTTCTTTAATATAATTGGTATTTTTTTCTTATCTCATAGCTAGTTTATGCAAACTTTTGGGATTAACTGAATAGGAGCAAATTTTCCATTTTTCTAATTGAATTGAGATTATATGTTGCATCGTATCCAGATATTTTTGATTCAATAATTTTATTTCAAGATTAATATTTGTATCATTTGGTTTTGCATTTGTTTTTAAAATATCTATCTTAGACTGTAAAGTTTTTAGTTCTTTATTCCATTCTTTCCTCCTATTAAGTTTTGATTTTCTCATACAAGTAGAACTTTAAGGAACCCCAAGTATTATTTCAGAAACTTCATCATTGTCATTTATTTCTATAAATTGATTTATTTCTGTAGCAAACCATTCCTTAAAATCTTTCAACTGAGTAATATATGCTTGAATTCTAGTGTTATTGATTAAATTGTTATCCTTAAAGGTGATATTAAATGAATGGCATTATGAACTTATAATGGGTGTAATGTTATTAATACATCAACAATTTTAGAGTATAGGCTGTTAGAGATGAACACTTTATTTATAGTAGTTTGGGTGCCAAAATGAAATGAATAATGTGTATAGTGTAATGTATTAGCAGATTTCAAACCATATATATATATATCGTAAATTTAGATCATTAATGACATTTTTTTAAATGTTTTTCTGAAGATGACAGTTTAACATCTTGTTTATTAGTAGTATCAGCTTCTGACAGAACACAATTAAAGTTTCCTGCTATAATTAATTAGCCTTTAACATGCAAAGTAATAGTATCCAATAGTTTTTGATGATGTTGCACCAATTCCTGGAATCCAGTATGTATTAACTAGTGTATAATATTGTTTAATGATTTCAATTGTAATTATTAACATACCGTCTCTTTCGGTAAATGAGTGTATGATTTTAAGTTCAGGCATAGAACATTTCCAAAGGATCATTGTGCCTCTTCTTTTTGACTTAAAATATGAACCAGCCAGTATATAGTAATCTTTAAAGAATATTCTATTTATGTCTTTTTTAACCACATGAGTTTCTTGTAAAAAAATTATATGAGCTTTGTTTTACATTAGGTATTTATTTAAACTGCTTCTTTTCAATTAATTATTTAAACCATTGATGTTTAGGGATAAACAATTATATGTGAACATGCAAGTTGAAAGAATTTTTTTTTAATCTTAGAAGTCAGATTCTTATTATGTAAAAAGTAAGTTAAGTAACAAAGAAATATTGCTGCAGACATAAAGGATGTAACAAGACTTAAACAATCAAAACTAAAACTGTTTAAACCTTTCATTATGGAATGCACTATTCCTGGTTGAATAAATATTTTATCCAAACCACTCATCAACCAGATCATATTAAGGTAATAAACATAACCTGTGCTTAGCTTGTGCTGCTACTTCTTAAAGGAAAGATTAAATTATATATGGTGAGTATTCACTCTGGCAAATAAATGAAAATTATTTTAAATCAGACAGTATGAATATCAGTCTGTTTTATGATTTAAATAATAAGAGAGGTTGAATGAAAAACAAGAATTGTTAGATCCCAACTAAAAACAACTAAATTAAAGGGTATTAATTTTTTTCTTTTTTTCCCTTTTCCCCTTCTCTCCTCTCTCCATTTTCTTTTTCTTTTCTCTCCTTCCCCTTCCCTTTCCTTTTTCCACTCTCTTCCTTGTTATGCAAATGCCATGCATTGATCAGAATCTGAAACTATTATAAAATTTTCATTATTACTTCATAGAAATACATTAAGATATAAGTAAGTGTCCTATGAAAGAATATGTATGTACGGCATGCCTCAATACTTTTTCACATAAGATATTACATTAGATACACATCTGTTGTTTGATTATGAGAAAAGTGAAAAAGATAATAATCCTAGTCATGTTTCCATCTTGCTACTCCTAGACAATGACTCTTTGCACAAACTTCTTCAATTTTGTAAGGAAAGTTAAAGTAATAATGACTATTCAGTATAGCCTGCAGTAACATGCATTCATCTCTGAGATCTGAGAAAAAACAATTAATGATTTCATCCCCAGTTCCCCCATACCAACTACTGCCATCTTCTTTACATAGCCTTGAGCAGGGTCAGTTGAAGAATAGGTGGGGTTCAGAACAAAAGTCATTGCTCACCTTGTAACAAAATGCACTTATAAAACCTCTGGATGAGGGGATAATCACACCCCTCCTCTCCAAAGAACCAAAGTTCTGGGTGCTCTGTGATGCCTGTTTCACCTTACTTTTTGAAAAAAATAACCATTTAAATTGAGAAATCCATAAAAAGGGTCTGTTACTTTCAAAAGAGACCTTCCAGCCCTCATCAGACAACACTCTTTTCACCCAGCCATTATAGCTATGTCTGTATATACATCAGGTGATGGTGAAAGAAGAAGAGAAAAAATATATAATGACATCTATGTGATATGTATTACCTCTATTCCACTTAGACAGTTGCTACATATTACAAAATTTCAAACTGCATTGCACAAATCACATTAATCCTGCAAATGTACATTTGTCTTTCAGAGAAAAGTAGTGACTGTTTAAAATGAGAAAACAATCTGCTGATCATCTATTTTATACATACAGCTGACACCTTCCCACCCTGTCTAGCAGTTATATCTATGCCTGTGTGGACTTCTGACATTTGTAATAAAAAAAAAACATGAATTGTGTATCATCTCTATCCCATACAAACAATTATCACAAATAAGTATTTTAAGCTGCTTTGCAAAAAATCACATTAACCTTGCAATCTTATATTAGTTCTGCAAAGCCTAATAGTGACTGTTTAAACAGCGAGAAAAAGAAGATCAGTTATTCTCTGTCAATGCCTACCACTATCTTCTGACCATTATAGCTACTTCTTTGTGCACTCCAGATGTCTGAAATAAAAGTAATAATCCATTTCAGCTTTGTTTGATGAAAATAGTATGCACTCATTAAAACAAGGTGGTTATAAACCATTGTGATCTTGCTGAGTCATAATAATGTGCAAGGAACGGCAGTACAGAATTAACCCCATAAATATATTATAAGACTGTCAAAAATATATCAAATAGATAAAGAATGGTGCTTGAAATGTAAATGTCTTGTCTGCTATAAATAGAAACATCATAATACTTTAAAGCACTTTATATATTCATGTTTGACAGAATCACAAGATCTATTAGAGATGTCTTATATATATTTTGGTTTTAGCAGGTTTAAATAGTACATATCTGATGTCTGCACTAATAATTAGGGGTACTGCTAAGTCATACACTGTTTGAAATACTTGGAAAAGTCTTTAGAGCTGGAAATAATAAATACAGCTGAATGTGCTGTACTGTAAGAACCTTGCTGTTACTAAATTCACCAAGTTCCAAACTACCTTAAATGACTCTTACTACTTTCAAAAAAAAAACTATGTAACTATGAATGACTCATTTCTACAGACCACTTTATACTCTTAACAATCAGCAAAAGAACATTTGCTATATTGCCTCATAACTATAGCCATTTACTGGTGCTACTGCATTTCTATAATGTAGGAAGTAAAGATAAATGCTTGTCTTGCTAAAATCCATTCTTGCACACTTTAAAACTGAGGTGGTGGTGCTGCGGTACCGTTGCCACCTCATAGCAAGATGTTGTCCCGTTCGATTCTTAGCTAGAGCGTCTTCTGTGTGGAGGCATACGTGAATGGGGTGTGCCTTCATTGAAGGTTGTGCGTCAGGGCTGGTAACCTGGTACGTAAAAATCCAATACCAATCATTAGCGGACCAGAGTTCTGCTGTGGCGACCCCTAACCGGGAAAAGCCGAAAGACACAAACAAACTTGGAGAGTTAAATATGCTGTTTGCTGGTGATTGAACATTAGAAACCAGCCTCTTGCCTAAAAATGTCCACAGGAAACAAAACCTAGATTGGATGTTTTCTTCAGACTAGTAGTTTAGTTATTGCCTGATATCCTTGCATACAATAACAAAAAAAAATCAGATAATCTTGTTATAATTCTAAATAAACCAGTTGTAGAATGTGTCTATTTCCTACTAAAAAAGAATTGCCCAACTCCGTGCAAATATGCACGTCAGTCTTTGTATATATTTTCAAAATGGAACATCTGTTATAACATCTCATTGTGCATTTTTGTAATGATATTATTCATTAAAATAAGTAATCCAGTATACATTACAATGCAGAGATTGACCATGTGAAAAAGATAAAGAGCACTATTTTCAGTGTATATGCAGTCATCTGAAAAGCATTTCATGCTAAACGTACTGCTAGTAAATGATGGTGTTCATCAGCTATTTAGCTCATTTCCCTTTTTCTTACATTTTGAGCTTATTAGAGATTATAATTCTTTTTAAAAGGAAAGCAAGTGTGTTTTAAGTTTTATTGAAGCTAGTTTAGTTCAATTTAATAGCTCTGTGAAATCACATGTTCTCAAGCACTCTTCTTTCCTGAAATAGGGAGGTCTGGAAAACTGGAAATAATTTAAGGAAATAGTAACAATAAAATCAAATTTTTACCTTATAATGTGACAGTTGTATAGTGTCCTATTTTGACTGTTTGTCAAATGACATCAAATTAGATAAGACAAACAAATAATGTAAAATAAAGCTTTACTTCTCTTTCAACTTTTTAGAATTTTTGTCCTTTGTTGTCCAATTATTTTTAGATGCATGTCTTTTTAAACTGATGCTAACCCAGTCCATATCTTCTATTTTGTCAAGTATTTTATTTTTCTTAGTGTATTTCATAGCTTCTTCTAGGGTGTTGAACATTTTCTGACCATCTGGAAAGGAGATGCGTAGTTTTGCTGGACAAACAAGTTGAGCTTTTATATCTATTTTCTTCAGGCTTTTGATGAAAGGTACAGCTTATTTTCTTCTAGTAACTAATGAAGTGTAGTCATTGTCAAACCTTATGACATTATCGTTTACCTTAATTGGTGTATTAGCCCAGGCTGTCTTCAAAATTAAGTCCTTGTCTTGATTGGACAGAAGTTTAACAATGATGGATCTAGGCACTGGAGAGTTCTTCTTTAAGGATGATGATTAAAGGGACCTGTGTGCCCTTTCAATGCCAAATGAAAAAGCTTCTGGCAAGTTAAAAGCTTTAGGCAACAAGTTGTTTAAGAAAATTATTAGATTGTCCTCTTCTTCTTTCTCTGGGATTCCCTAGATCGTGATGTTATTTATACGGGACCTGCTTTCTAAATCTTCTATCTTCTCTGGTAACAAAGTATTTTGCTTTAGTAAAAGTTCTGTATGGCTTTCAGTTTGTGTCAGTCTACCATCCATATCTGTCTCTGCATCTTCAATTGAAGAAACCTGAGTAGATTGCTGTTTTAACACTTCATTGAGAAAGTCCATTTGTTTTTTGCAGTCTTCTTTTATAGCATTCATTTTTTGTTTCCAGTTTGTCTAGTTTTATAGAAAGTTCTTAGATACTCCCAATAATAGACTGAAGTTCCTATTTTTTTTATGGAATTTTCTTGTGTAGATGAACAGTCAAAAAGCACTGTGACAGGAAAAATTAAAATGCTGTTTCCAAATTTTTTTTTCTTTCAGAAAGGTATCGCTACTGGTTTTAGTATATAATTCTATTACAAAATCGATACTCTGTTGAGAAAAAGATAATAAAATCTTGTCAGAGAAAAATAACAAGAAGCCAAGCAAAAGCTTTGTGCTGCTATCTGGCCACCATCTTAGCCACATACCCCCATCAAGATATATTTAGAATGATCATCCAAAATCATTTATAGTTAAACATGGCTTATATCTAATTTTGAAATTTCTGAATTCTGCCAACAGTGTCAAAAGGTATTTTACTAGAGATATGAAAAAATATTCCAAAGAATCTTCACCCAGCTTAACAGTTCTATCAAGTTTCAGTATAGATGCCACAGTAGCAGCTATAAAGAATGAGTTTTTATTATTTTATGTCTTACAAAAGTCTGTATAGTTTCTCTTCTGCCTAAACATGCATAGAATAAGTAACTGAAACATGAATAGTAGCAACCATAGATTTCTTTTTAACCCCAAATCTATGTTACATAAGCCCCGCCCCACAATTGTTTCAGTCTTCTACCCAGCATACTTGTTCCACAATTTTCATTATTATTGAAAGTAAACTTCTTTCTTGTACCTTACATTTCATTAGTAACATCCATTTATTTTCTATGTACAGCTGCATAACAAGTTTTCAAGATAAATTCTTTTGATTAAAAACATTGTCATTTTCAATTGTTAGTGGCAGTTTATGGTAACACTACTCCCACTATAGAGTTCATAGCCTTCCTTTCTATTTTTGCATCTAGAGGGAAAAGCTTGACTTTTCGTATAGTCAAACTCTGCATTCTGTTTAAGGAAGTACATGCTCTGCACTCCATATGTTTCCTTCATCAGCATGAGCATTATGCAAATAATGAGTACTTACATTCCTTTCAGCTTCTTCAGCTAATTTTTTTCTTAAAATATTTATGGAATGCTTTAGCTTTACTAATTTTCTAACTTTTTGGTACTGATTGTGTATACTGTTGTTTTATTACTCTGTATTTGCCATTACTGTTTTAGATATTTGTACATTTTTAACATTTTTGTATACATCCACTGCTAAAGCATTCTTTATGACATTTTTGAAAACGAAATCTGCTGCAGATAGCAGCCTTTTAATGTATCCATTGTTTATTTCACACATTACTTGGGGTTCAGAAACGCTTATTGCATCCAGAAAGTTTCAGCATGGCCATTTTCCTACTCCCAGCAAGCCTTAACAATTCTTAGACCATCCTACTGAAGAGTTTTCCTCTTAGTGGGAGGCTAAGCGCAGAGGGTAGTCCTACTGGCAAAGATGCATGCTCATTCAGCAATCTGGGTGAGCAGCTAATGCTAATTAGCTATGTGATCTCTCCCAGAAATGCCAGGAGCTCCCAACTTATGCTGCCAAAGGATTCTCAGAATCACTAGACTGCATACATTTTCACTTCTGGAGACTGTTGGAGGAACAAAGTGAACACCATCATAAGATGTCATTTACCCATATGGAAGCAGTCACGGTGCTGGCAAATTTAGCAAAAAAAAAGGCTGTGATGTGTTATTGTGTATATGTGTGTACACAGAATGCATTCAAAAAGCCAAACAGCCAAAATGCCAAATGGAAAAGGTTTGTCAACAAAAGGTTATAGCTCAAAATACTGAAAAACTTGAGAAATGCTCTATGCAGGGGGTAAGCCCCCTGCATCGTCACATCCCCTGCTAATTTTATATATACCAACACTGAGATCACACTACAGTGGAAAAAGGGCAAAACACCAGGCTCTGCTGTTCTGTAATTTCATTAAGTTACTGGTTTTGTCCTTTTGTGCTTGACCTTTTGCCTTTCGACATTTTGAATGTATTCATTGTGGATGTGTTTGAATGTAAGAAGGGGAAATGAATGAAGCCTGATGAATGTATATGTGTGTGTGTGTGTGTGTGTGTGTGTGTGTGTGTGTGTGTGTGTGTGTGTGTGTGTGCGTGTGTGTGTGTGTGTATGTATGTGTGAGTGAGTGTGTATGTCTGCCTGAATGGTACACTGGGAGGGGGGGTAGATAGGGAATCAAGAGTATGGCTGTGTGTGTGTGTGTGTGTGTGTGTGTGTGTGTGTGTGTGTGTGTGTGTGTGTGTGTGTGTGTGTGTCTACATTTGTTTGTGTGCATGTTGGAGCAGGCATTTTACTGAATGTTTTTTGAGTGTGATCAACTCTGAGGGAATTGTTTGTGGATGTGAGAGTGTGACTGTGCATGTCTGTGTGTCTAGGAGTTCAAGTGGGACATGTGTGTGTGTGTGTGTGTGTGTGTGTGTGTGTGTGTGTGTGTGTGTGTGTGTGTGTGTGTGTATGTATGTGTGAGTGAGTGTGTATGTCTGCCTGAATGGTACACTGGGAGGGGGGTAGATAGGGAATCGAGAGTATGGCTGTGTGTGTGTGTGTGTGTGTGTGTGTGTGTGTGTGTGTGTGTGTGTGTGTGTGTGTGTGTGTGTGTGTGTGTGTGTGTGTGTGTGTGTGTGTGTCTACATTTGTTTGTGTGCATGTTGGAGCAGGCATTTTACTGAATGTTTTTTGAGTGTGATCAACTCTGAGGGAATTGTTTGTGGATGTGAGAGTGTGACTGTGCATTTCTGTGTGTCTAGGAGTTCAAGTGGGACATGTGTGTGTGTGTGTGTGTGTGTGTGTGTGTGTGTGTGTGTGTGTGTGTGTGTGTGTGTGTGTGTGTGTGTGTGTGTGTGTGTGTGTGTGTGTGTGTGTATGTATGTGAGTGAGTGTGTATGTCTGCGTGAATGGTACACTGGGAGGGGGGTAGAGAGGGAATCGAGAGTGTGGCTGTGTGTGTGTGTGTGTGTGTGTGTGTGTGTGTGTGTGTGTGTGTGTGTGTGTGTGTGTGTGTGTGTGTGTGTGTGTGTATGTGTGTGTGTGTGTGTGTGTGTGTGTGTGTGTGTGTGTGTGTGTGTGTGTCTACATTTGTTTGTGTGCATGTTGGAGCAGGCATTTTACTGAATGTTTTTTGAGTGTGATCAACTCTGAGGGAATTGTTTGTGGATGTGAGAGTGTGACTGTGCATGTCTGTGTGTCTAGGAGTTCAAGTGGGACATGTGTGTGTGTGTGTGTGTGTGTGTGTGTGTGTGTGTGTGTGTGTGTGTGTGTGTGTGTGTGTGTGTGTGTATGTGTTGGAATGTGCATGTGGGTGAATTGGTGAGTGTTTATATGAGTGTGATCAACTGTTGGTGGACTATTTGTTGATGGGTGGATATCTGTGTTTGTGTGTGTGAGTGTAGGTGGGTGCCTTTGCCCTCTGCCAACAAGATGTAAGGACTACCATAGAAAACATTACCCCCATCAGGTCTAACAGACCTTCTGCTAGAAAAGTACATTTCAAAGATATGGTAATGAGCTGATAATGAGGTCTTTCTCATTGTGGCCATAACTGTCTTTGAATCACATTTCTCACTGTTTATTAAACTGATTTACCTACAGTAGGCAATTTATTTGAGCGGGCGGCCATGGTGGTGCAGCAGTTAGCATTCCCACCTCACAGCAAGAGGTTCTCCGGTTCGATCCTCGGGTGGGGTGCCTTCTGTGCAGTGTCTGCATGTCCTCCCTGTGGTCGCATGGGTTTCCTCCAGGTGCTCTGCTTTCCTCCCACATCCCAAAGACATGCTGTAGGTGGATTGGACACTCTAAATTGGCCCTAGGTGTAAGTGTGTGCATGTGTGTGCCTTCTGTGAAAGGTTGGGCGCTGGGCTGGCAAGTCAACACTGTAAAACTCAACTGCCAATCATGAGCAGCCAGGTGAGCCACTGTAGCAACCCCTAACCAGGAAAAAAATGAAAGAAGAAGACAAAGGCAATTTATTTGAGCAGTGGGAATTTTTCTGTATCTTAGAGGCAGCTCATTCCCTCAATGTTTGCT
>NC_056742.1:70715648-70740648 GCF_019279795.1 Protopterus annectens
ATGCATGTGTATGTGCATACATTTGTACATAATATGCATAAATGTGCGCTCTGTGTGTGTGTGTGTGTGTGTGTGTGTGTGTGTGTGTGTGTGTGTGTGTGTGTGTGTGTGTGTGTGTGTGTGTGTGTGTGTGTGTGTGTGTGTGTGTGTGTGTGTGTGTGTGTGTGTGTGTGTGTGTGTGTGTGTGTCTGTGTTCATCTCTGTGTTGCATCCACTTACATGTCTACTTTTTTCAAGTGAAAAATATAAATATTTATCAGCAGGTTAACATGGCTGCATACCTATATTCTCAATGTTGCATGAATTTTTATAAACACACACACACACACACACACACACACACACACACACACACACACACACACACACACATAGAAAGAACTATATCAAAATTAATACCTCAAAATGAAACTAGCCAGTCTGTACTGAGTTTTTTTTGGCTGAACCATACTGGAAGGTATTGATTTGCATTCGTCTCATGTACTGTAACATATTTACCAGTGGTCAAGTTCCCCACTGTGTACCTTTGTTTCTTTAATAAATTATTTTAAAGGCTATATGAAAACTGTTTCAAGCTGCATATTTGTGGCTGTCAGTTTATGGTCTGTTGTACCCTTCCAAACAGCACAGCTGTTTGGCTTCCTGCAACTAAACACACATTTAGAATAATATTTCACTTTTTTATCATCTCAGAAGAACTTCTGTTATCACTTTCATTACACTGCATATAAGATGAGATGGGTTTTTTTTCTGAGATTCATTAATATAATTTTTACATTCAAAATGTGTAAAAATAAGATCAAATTACCATCTCATTATTAAATGAATAATTGGATCAGGACATCATTCATTTTGAAGTTACATTATACAGCACGTCAATTAAAAACACATTTTGGCAATTACATAAAATTGCTTCCTTAAGTTATGAAATTATCTTGCATACTAGCATATAATAATTTGTCACTGCTGAGATTCAGAAGTAGAGAAGAACAAGGATATCTGAAATGAAATGCAAATAAAACCACATTTTGTTAGCCTTGTGGCATTGTGGCTACAGTGGTAGTATGGCATTTGAAAAGGCTATCTTAGACATGAACATTTCACATTATTTCAAATCTTCTATCATTTAGTTCCAATAGATATTCATATTTGTGGCTTCACAAATCTTATCTTACAAAGGAAATAAGCATCCTTTCCCAAGCCATTGCATTTTTCATATATAAAATTTCTTCCATTTTTTCTGACTGCACACCCCCCCCCCCTTCCTTTCTGCTAAATAATCTTGATCTCAAGAGTTAAGCATATTCTTCACTCAGACTTGTTTTGACTTCATCTTTGCGTCTTTTTTTAAGTCATCAAGATTTTCTGCCCAGAAGGACAAATAAAACTCTCTCTCTCTCTCTCTCTCTCTCTCTCTCTCTCCCCTTAAGAATTCCCACTACTTTTGTATTTTAAGTAAGCAGAATCCAGGATTGTTTCTGTCAATGTAAAATTCAATAAAACACACTTCTCAGATCCAAAACCTTTATTTGATAATCTGCAAATGTCATAACCATACCATAAGTAAATGAAACAGCACTTTACAAAAATAAAAATCAGATTTACTACATTTTCTAAACAGACCTATTACAGAGACACTTTAAATAATGTTCCTATAACCTTAGAAATATTGCTAGAACAGGATCTGTCTTGGCATTTAGTTTCTCTAAAAAATGGCAATTACTCTCAGAGACATAGAAGGGGGACAAGCAGCACAAACAGACACTTTAAATATTGCTCTTATAAACTTAGAAATATTGCTGGAATAACAGAATCTATCTTGGCATTCAGTTTCTCCCAAAAAATGCAATTACTTTCAGAGACGTACTAGGGGGACAAGCAGCACAAACAGAGATGCTTTAAATATGGCTCCTATAACCTTAGAAATATTGCTAGAACAGGATCTGTCTTGGCATTCAGTTTCTCTAAAAAAAAAATGGCAATTACTCTGTGAGACGTACTAGGGGGGCAAGCAGCACAGACACTTTAAATATCGCTCTTATAAATTTAGAAAGTTGCTAGAATAACAGGTCCTGGCTTGGCATATAGTTTCTGGGAAAAAAGACATACTAGGGGGGCATGCAGAACAACAGAGACACTTTAAATATTGCTCTTATAAACTTAGAAATATTGCTGGAATAAATGGCAATTACTCTGAGACATATTAGGGGGACAAGCAACACCAACATAGAGACACTTTAAATATTGCTCTTATAAGCTTACAAATATTGCTAGAATAACAGGATCTGTGTTGGCACACAATTGCACCATTACTTTCAGACTTCAAAATCCTAGGGGGACAAGCAGTACAAAAACAAACTTTAAATATTCCTGTTATTCTAGCAACTTTTTAAGTTTATAACAGCATCTGTGTTGGCATACATTTAGCTCTGTTTCTGGCAGACTTCAGAAACATACTAGAAACAAGCAGCACAGACTTACAGACACTAAACATTCCAATTATAAACTTGGAAAGTTGCTAGAATAACAAGATCTGTGCTAGCATACCAGTTCTCAAAGAAAACACTTGCCATTGCAGCTAAAACACTTACCTTTGCCTAGGTACACAGCACCCACTCAATATGCAGTTAGCCAAAGTCTCCAGCAGAACAAATAATCCATCACGATGACCATGGCACAAGCTATGATGATCCCGGTAGTCCAGCAGCTAGCAGCAGAAAAAAAAACCTCAGCCCTTCTGTTCTGGCCGCTTCTGAGTCCCGATGTTCGCAACACGCACCTTCTTTCTCCCAATGTCTTCAAAACGTATTCCACTCCTTCTCGGTCTTCTTTCCTGGAGAGTAGACCTAAAAAGTAAAATCCCTGATTCCTGGAAGCCTTTTTCAAGCCATTATTTTGGTGCAAAAAGGCTTCCCGGAATGTGATTGTTTAGTACTGGGGAGCTCTCTTAGGCTCCTGTCCTCCTGAGACTCTTTACTTGATTGGCTCATAGAATGCATTCACGATTGGCTGTAAATGCGGTCTATGAGCCAATCAAAAGTTGCAGCGCACAGCCAACGCTGTGTAATGCAGAAGGGCAGCAGAGGTTTGCATTGATTTGTATACTGCAATGCCGATTGGCAGTAATTGTGGTACACAAACCAATCAAAATCCTTGTAGCAGAGCCACAGCTGTTCAATGCGGAACAGTGGAATGGTGGCTTTGCTTGTCTTAAATGCGGAGCATTCCGCATAATCTGGAGCACTTGGATGCTCAGCTTGAGAGGGAAGGAAAGCAATATACAAATCAAGCAATCCTTTTGCCAACTTCCATTCTAACATTCATTAACTACACTTTTCAGCTACTAAACTGAAAAGAACAACTGTACTTTCCAGTAATCATCACTATATCAGTATTCTTCAATGAGATGTATCACAATGGGCTATCCAGAAGAGTTACTCCTTTACTTGTTATCCTGGGCATGTTGATCCATTTTACTAATTGCTTTCTTCTTCTGCACTGCTGTAAAAGCTTTTGAAACTTAACTCAGGTGACTTTGTTATTCACTTTCAGGAATTCAAAAAACAATTATATGCCTACATACATTACTTTGACTAGTTTTAGATGATCTTAATTCAGTGAAGTACATATTTCTAAGTTATTTGCTATGGGATTTTTTCCTGTTTGGTCTTCCAGATATAAACATTTCCATGGGTCTATATTACATTGTCGAAAGCCGACAATATCGAATCTGATATTGTCAACACGACAATAGCGAACACTGAGAATATCGAACGTGTAAACGTGTAATGTGTCTCTGTAAGGGGAGATTTCCATTTACTGCAATGTAGTGCAGTCTCGGAGTTGGTATATTTAAGTAGCAGGGGGTGGGGGGTGCAGGGGGGCTTGCTTTTTTTCTTTTTATTTTTTTTAATTTATTTTTATGAACATTCGATGTTTTAATAGTTCGATCAATAAAGGTCAACCTTTAGTGATTCAAACTATTAAACTTTTGATGTTCTAATATAGACCCCATTTCAACATAGTAGACTAAAGTTCAGCATATACAGGTTTTATTCTTGATACTGCACAGAGCAAGGATGTGGAAGAGAATTTGTACCGCATATACCATGGATGCTGGCACAATGGCCAAGTTGTTTACCTCACAGACACAAGGTGGAGTGTTTGTGTTCTATTCTGCGATCACTAATTTATACTTCAGATAATTTGTACTCAGAAATCAAATAATGTGGTATCTCAGAAATTTCCACATACTCCAAGATATAGTGATCTCAGATTTAGAATGTATAAATAGCTGGAGTATAAAGACCACAGGAAGTGAAGTCCTGTGACAGAAATAAAAGCTTATTTAGTGAATTTTGTACTGCCAAATGTCTAAACTTTTAGCAAATACTGCTCTTACATGATCTTTCTTCAGAATGTCAAACATAAGTTGCATTTCTGCTGTGAATCCATATATCTTCCTGCAGGATATTGGTTGACATTGTTAAAATGACATCTTCTGCATACATCTGCTACAGTCCTGTAGGCTAACTTTGAGAGCTGCACATTGCCATTTAGGCAAATTTCATGCATTTTATTTGTGAAGTCTATCTTCCCAAAGTTATCTTGTTTTGCAAGTAAGGCACACATTGTGGCTTCTGTATTGGTACACTGTGAATGTGCTTTTTTTCTTGTAAGCTTCATTGTAGGCAAGCTCAGCTCTTGCTCATGCATTGATATCTTATTCCTAAAGAGTTCTGGCATGCAGCAGTCTTGAATGCTAGCTTGCAAGCAGAAGAACAATGGAATACAGATGTTCTACAAGCTTTTCCTCCATCATACACCTTCTTCCAATATCTTAATAACACCCACAAGCAAGCCTGATTACATTTTCAAAGCTCCTTATCTGAGATCAGTTGAATGGCCCAAAGACCAAAAAACCCAACAAGATCCCTGCTCATCATATTTTTCTCATTTGATTTATCCCCCCCCACCCCCATCACTCTTTGTCTTTTGCTACTCAGGCATTCGTCAACACATTATGTCAGCTTTTCTTCACACCTAGCTATTTCAGCTGGCCAGTCAGTCTCCTGAACAAAACTAAATCAGAAAGGTTTTCTTGAAGTCTAGGGAGCCTGGTCATAAAGTCAGACAGGATTGGTATGACCTGTTGACTCTAAACTCATATATTTTTCTTTTTTAAACATAAGATTCCTTCCTTCCAGGAAGATAACTATCCTTTCCCTCAGTATCCTTCCAGTTGCTGTTTCTGATATTGAGGTGACGTTAATACTGTCCTCCAGTTTTGTTGTGATATATTATTTTCCGAGGAGTACCATTGTGGTTTCCATCTTGCCTTCTTACACCTCAGTGCTGTTGACTGGTTAGAGTTTTGTCAACGGAGCTGCAAAAAGTACTACTGTGCTCCTTAGGATTGTGGGAGGACTACCTTTCAAGTATTATGCCATGTCTTTCCTACTTACCTGAGCCTTTTTCTAAAGAGTTGCTGAAATTATGCCATCAGTGAACTGTCTGTCACTTTAGCTTTCTAGCACTTCTTTGCTTTCTGTTTTGTATAGACAGAGGCAAAAATCATTGATAATTTTTGGGATGCCATTCTTGTTTACATTCTGACTTCCTTACTTTAGTGTTCATTCCCTGGAGTTCTGCTTTCATTTTCCTCTTCTCTTCTGTGTACTTTAAGAATGTCTTCTTTCTTATTCTAGTTCCCTTTCTGTTTTCATCTTTGTCTTTCTAACAATGTGTGATACTCTTTTTCTGCATTGTTTATATTCCTACCTACACTTCTTCCTTTTTTTATTTGTTTAACATATGACATATTATTTTCTTTCATCTGGTCATTTGCTTGCCTTAATTTCTAACCAAACCTCACTGGCATCGTTCTTGTTTTATCTGACCTTTTTCTGCCTAAACCCTTCTCATGGCGGCATATATGTATTTTGTTTGCGCCTGACCCACATCTGTCTGTTCTCCCTCACTTATTTCTACCTCAGATAAATCTCTCAGCCTGCTGTATTTTGAAGTTTTGTAGTTTCATATCTTGATCTTGTTTGTCTGTCTGCTGTTCTTGTTTGTCTGTCTACTATCCTTTTACTTCAGTCAAAAAACAAAGGGAAAAATGGAGTCAGTGGAAGGCCACCAGACAAAGAAAACTTAGAAACTCAGAATAGCTGTTAATTCTGCTAAGGCCATGTATCTCAGGAAAAAAAAAAGAAACAGAAAGCGTTCTCCTTCCACTCTGAGCTAAAATAATACACCTAGGACCATCCCTCCTCCTAATGTCCCAAAAGACTATTTCACTATAACACATCCATTTTTTCACATTCTACCCTTCCCTCATAAACAGTCTTTCCAACTCTCCACATGCTTTCACTCCTCTAATGTCTCAGTCTCCATAAAGCATTATCCATACTTTTAATTTCCAGTACCTCTTCTCAGAAGCAGTATATAAACTAATAACTATTGTTCTATACAAAACATTGTTTGGATGTTTTTCAGCTGGCCTGCATCAACAGCTGAAAATTCTTTTTCATAACTGGCCCAAATACCCACTTTACAAATAAAAAATAAAATGGTCTATGGAGTTCAAACAAGGTGCTCTCTCTTTCTTTGTCCTTACCCAAATCCCAATCAGTCCCCATGGCTGTAGGTATTTTGATGTCAGCTTATATAATGAGTAAGATGTGTACTGCAACGTTTATAACCCTGCTGAGTAGAAATCATCTTTATAGTGAGGTAACAAAGTTTATTAGGTACTCTTTAAAAAGAACAGCTCTGAGCAGGCTGCAAATATTAAGAAATACTGACATAAAACTGGCTGCATGTGAATCACGAAAGTCACTGTACTGGCCTTTAAGTGATGTCACAAATTTATTAATTTAGAGCAGAACAAGCTCTGTTCAAGGAGACTGGAGTTAAAGTAATGAGCTTACTTTTGGCCCTTTAGAGGACATTTATATTTTAAATATTTTTATTGAAAATTTTATATACCAAAACAAAAGCAGGATATTTATGGTCTTGTCTGTAAGCTCAGTTTATGAATTAAAAACAAGTACAAAACTTCATGGCAGGTGAGAATTTTAATTATTTTTATTTAAGAAAACTTCAGTTTGTGTTAAGCCTGTTGCCTTTTAAATTCTTCTGTTGGCATATCTAATCATTAAAATGGAAATAAAAAGTAAATCTAGCTGCCCTAATGTCCCTTTCAGTAAACCAGACTGCAGTCATTGCCTAGCTAATCCCTTGAAAACTTAAGTAAGATCTTTGTAAACAGCGCATGGAATAAGATGCCTAAATTATGACTGATACATCAAAGAAAACACCAGTGACATTGGATTAAAAGCAGTAATCAGCTCACAGGAGGAAAATACTTACCCGCTGTTAGCACATCAAATGTGTACTTCAAACGTGATGTGATGCTTTTGAAAGAGCTGGAGCATTCTCTGTTGTACCGTGCTATATAAAGAATTCAAACCCTCTGATCTTTACCCAGTGTTGGTTATATCTGCATGAGTACCACTATATGCCTGGCTTTCTCAGCTAATAGGACATTACTTGTGATTCAAAGTGTACACTTAGAGCTTATAATCATTTTTGTTTTTTTTTTGGCCAGGTTGTCTGCCTGCAGTGAAATAGTTCTAAAATAGAATACACAATGAATAAGCTGGAGGCATGGCAGAAATGCTGTTTGAGCACAAGACTCACAAGCTGGAAAGTTATGTAGAAACAGACTACTGATGTCACATCAATAGTTGAATATATCACAACTTATGTCTGCAACTGAATATTATATTACTCTATCTCTTATGTTCCGATAATTTTTAAAATGTAATTTTCTTAAGAGATCAATGTGCTACATGCTCTGCAATGTACCTGTATAATGAAATTAAATGTAACTATTACATATTTTCTGCTAGTGAGACTATAACTCCTTAATAAATAAATACCGCATCAAAATGAGGTAACACAAAAGATGAGGTGGCATAAGTTACTGTTTTATCATAGAATGTAGCTATTATACTTGTATGCAAGCAAAGCAGTCACTGTTCTCTAAATTATTGATTGAATGCAGTTTTTGTAAAAGTTCAGTGCCCCTGCCTGCAAAATCTATAATGCGTGGGCAACATTCTTATAATAAAGAAAAGTTTACCAACTATATGGCAACCAGTAGAAGGTTTTACATTTTTATTTATTTCCATTTCATTTATTCTTCCTCTGCTATATGTTCTGGGTCGCAGATTGTTTTAAAATGCAAATATGATGATATAGAAAGGTACCTTCATTGCTTCTAAATACAGAATTGATTTGTACAATAAACAGCATAAATATGATTCCCTGACAAAGAAATGAAACACTATATTGTGATTTCTGCACACGAGTGAAAACAAATGCTTGCAGTAAAATTTGAAAATACCATTTTGTGAGGAACTACTTAGTCATTCCCATGGAGGTGGCTTATCTTCCCCCCATACCCTTGTATTAAATATAATCAGATCCAAGGCTGTTGCATCTTATTAAAAGAACAATTTCTTCTATAGTAACAATCATCAACCAGAGCTTACTTTTTTCACTCAAAGATATTCAGAAAAGTGTCATCTAAAACTAATGTGCACTGCAGCTAAATATATTTGCATTCATTTGTGATTAGGTTTCTTTTTTGGTAAATATTTAGAAATACTGTGCATTTTGTTTATATTGCTCACTATTGCCTGCTGTTTTGTAAGAGACAGTAATACACATCAGTTTAGTATGGGTAATGCCATTCTGATCCACAGTTAGCATGACACAACAGCCATTGCGATGATCCATACAGACTGTTTTCACCCTTTCGGTGTTTTGTCTTCAACAGCATTCTTTCCTGCTTATTTGCATTCTTAGTGTGACTGTTTTGGCAGTTTTAAACCTAGTACTGTTATTTTATTAGAATGCTTTTTTTGAAGTTGGGTTTGTGCCTCTGTCTCCCTGTTCTACTGTGGTTCTGTCACACTCTCACGAGACAGCAGAAATGTCTTGCAAAGTCAAATTCAATAAAAAGTATTCTAATATTAATGACACAGACACTATGAGCAGTGTTAAGCGAAAACACAGACACACACACACACACACACACGCACACACACACACACACACACACACACACACACACACACACATGCAGATAAAACAAAACAAGCCAAACTACTACTTTTTAAGAGCAACCTGATGATAATGGTGGATTGACTTGCTCAGAATTACATTGTTCGTAATTCAGAAAACAGATACTGAAACCCAGTCCTACACACTGGTGTTTTACTATCTTAAAACCTTTATATTTTAAGTTTTAAAAGGCAATGGTAGGCACACCTCTCAATAGTCCCACATTCTGACTCAAAATTTAATTCTTCTCCTCTTAATCCAGACTCTCACACACGCGCACACACACACACACACACACACACACACACACACACACACACACACACACACACACACACACACACACACTGTGTGGAAAAGAAACACAGACAAGATGATTTCAGAAAAGCATTCGTGGTTGGTTTTGCAGATTCCTGCTACTTCTTCTGGTACCTCATTACCACAATCAGCAAAACCAAGCTCAAATGCTTTTCTGAAATTAGCTTGTCTGTTTTTCTTTTGCAAAGTGTTCACTCTTCTTGCTTATCTTTTACTTTTTAGAGCGACTCAATAAAAAGCATTCTTTTTAAAAAAAAAATTTTTTTAAGTATTACGTCTGTGCAGTGCTAATGAGGGCTGTCCATTGCTCACAAGTCTTCTTTACTCAGCTCATTGTTTAATATGCTTTTATGCTTTTTAACCAGGCAGATGCATTACTGAAGTGCCATGCCTCTGTAGTATTTTACACACATTGATTGTAGTTATTAGTATAAATAAAGGATTTTAGTCCGGAGGGCTTTGATAATCTAACTGTATAAGGAAATAGGATGGTACTTTATTTGCATTATTTTTACTTATTAGTATAATTACAAGATTTTACTCTATTGAGCTTTAGTTGAGTTTTATGAAGGAATTATACTATTTTATTATCACTTACTTTAACAATATACATAATGTGGAACATTTTGGGAAGTAATCTGTATGTCTAGTTCAATATAATATTTTATTGCAATACAATTAGATAACAGCCTGAAGTTTAAACAGTAATTAAAATATTTGTTCTAATGAGACTGATGTTATTAAACCTCCCACTACCTCTTTGCCTTTTGCTTTACAAATAGGTAGGTCACTTTTATATGTATCTTTATATATCTGTGTGTTGGAGTCTCTTACACTACTTTGGTTTACGGCATGGTGTATGTGTTCTCCAAGATAAAACATAGTGGGATAAGAGAATTTGCCTCATATACGTTCAAAACAGAAATATCATAGGGCATATGTTTGGGCTGCTGAAGTTCAGGTTCCAGTACCTAGATGCATGGGGGGGGCTGCAGTACAATCCACATACATGTACTAAAATATTCAATTTGCCATTATACACAACATTATCCTGAGAAAACTTCTTCAGCAGGATCAACAAGGGGAAGGGGCATATATGCTACCACCAATGGCAAGGTAACCAGAGCGACACACAGGTGAGGAGTCAGAGGGGGAACCAGCAACTACTATGGGTGTAGGTAGGCATAGGTATGCTCAATATGTCCTTGCATTGGCTAAGAGACAATGCATAGCACACTCACTCACCACCGAAGGGATTAAAACTTTCCTCCTATGCACATACATATAATAACATTGATGCCAGGCAATGCTCACAACCTTTCACTACCTATGCAATGGCTGTGTACTCCTAGCATGAGATGGAGTCAGCTCTGAACTAAAACTGTTGCAATTGCTGGATTTACAAGGTAAGTGTTGAACCTGGAGGGTATAGTGTAATAATATGAATGACTGGCATATTCTTGCATGTTGTTACTTAGTAGTGTAAGCAAGTAAAGGTTGGGTGATTTCTACAGAAATTACCTTAGCATGTGACAGCAGAGACTTATTTGACTTATATGTGTTCATTATTAAGTAGTAGGCCTTAGACATCAAAGTCATACCTCTCAAAAGTACTGATGGTCACTGCATGCCCTCAGTTTAGCACCATACATTTGTACTAGAAAATCACTGAAGAGATAAGTTAGAAAGTAATGAGACACATTTCAGGCTTCACAACCCTCATAAGATCATTAACAACACTGATGCAAAAATGTGTGATGCTATCAACTGTCTAACTTTTAAAGACCAACATAAGTCAAAGGTACAATTACCGATTCAACATCACAAATGCAGACATACTAAGCACTAAGTCAGCTATACACCCTGAGCATCAGACACAAAGCTTATGTATCCCTGAATCCAAAAGATAGAAAACAAGAATATGGTGCAGTTATCACTTGCACAACCTGTTGTGGGGGGGGGGGGGGGCAGGAAGCCTAGGCTGACACAAAAGGTTGGTGAGTGTGAGTAAGAAAGAGAAGCAGGCAGACATTCAGATAGAGTAACAAATGGCCAGTAAGACAAAATTAATTTTAAGTTTCACAGCTGAACCATATAACTGTTTTGTCTATATGTCTGTATGGGTCCTCAAGGTGAAATTATTGTGTGAGTGTCTGCATGAACACAGCCAAACTCTGTGCTAGCTCTTTATCTTGGAATGTCACACAGGTGCAAGCCATGCATGGTAGAGGTGGCAGTTCATCATTGTCATGCCTGACCACTAGAACTGGCTCTGCAAGGAGATGCATTGGCACATGTACACCCACAGACAGATGCACTGCTGCTACCTGAACATGACTGATGTCTGCTGGACGACCTCCCCTTACGACAATGCCCAGGATCACAACCCCATTTCCTGTCATGTCTGTGTGTAGACAGCTCAACCACTGATGAAGCAGTGGAAGTACTGCCACTATGGGAGCATGATCAGGCATGGCCACAATGGCTAACAGCAGATAATGTGACTGACCTACACCCACAAGGATGCCATTCCCCTCCCAATAGATGTTCCATCACAGACACCACCTGTTCCAATGTGTCATTCATCTGATCCATTGAATTGGCACTGTGGGGGGAGTCATGCATGTCAACCTGTGCTACATCTACAACCTTAAGCATTTCTATGGAAGACTTATGGGAATGTGCCTGTACCTCCATGATGGCCCTAAATATATGAATGGTATGAGAAGAGACACCTGGATCAGGTAGAGGAGGAACAGCAGGCCTCCTCCAAGCACCCCTAACAACCATCCTATGTGGCACCTTGCCCAATCTTTGGCTATGGCCAGAGTCAACAGGCACTGAAGCCACAGTAATAACACTTCCCTGATTGATTGTCTCATTCTCCACCTGTGCAATATCTGAGTGCTCACTTGAATGGGTAAGCATAGGCCTACTGGCTGTGTCTGATGGAAATACAGGGGATGCCTGTATGTCAGCCTCAATCTCAGACTCAAACTCTGCACCCCCCGACTGTGTCTCTGTTTGGCCACCATCATCATCAGAGTCTACTGATACTATGACATCAGGTGGTAGAAGTCCCACACTTCCATTGTCAGGAACATCTGTCATAATAAGCAACAAACACAGGAAAAAAAATAATACCTACACTACTATAGTCCAATATATGCCAACAAAATAACAGTGGTGCCACTATTACAGACAGTACAGCAATACACACAACAGTCCTGACACCAACATCACACACTAAATATTTCTTTGAATTGTTCATCAGTACTGACATAAAAATCTTTAGCTTACCGTGTGCAGATGATAGTATGTGCCCTGTGCTGGATGGTCCTGGAAGAAGTTAAGCAAAAGTAAGGACAACATTATCAGAATTAACAGTAGCACAGGGGGTAAAACGTTTTGCCCTTTATATGTCCATTAACTATACTTTCAGTAAGAACTTAGATGACAAGTCCAGCCTAAGCCCCATGTGTAATCAATCAGAATGCTTTGGTAACTGGAGCAATCTACAATCTCCCCCAAACAATTTCTTGTTAAACAGAACTCATTTACTGATGTAAATATTTTACTATACAAGAGTATTTAACAATGGATATACATAAGCCTACCTTGAAGCTCCTCCTGGGACATACTTGCTTTCCCAGAAACAATAGCACCAATGTCAAGGACATGCTTTTCTGCACTTTCCTGTGAGCTGTTGTTAGTGGTGGCTGTGTAACACACCCCCTGGTACCCATCCAATCACAGGCCACTGCAGCTGCTGTTCTCCATGCAGATAAGATCATGACAGTGGCCCTGTGGTGCACCTGATCATATATCCTGCTGCGGCTGCCTACTGTATTCACATCTGCAAGTGTCTGCTGCCAAATTTGCATTCTGCCTGACATATCTCCATGTCCCCTCTGAAAGGAAAGGCACCATGTTGCCTAAAAGCTTCCACAATGACTTGATTCTTAGGGTCACTGAAGGGTGATTTTCAGGGATTGAGATGCCTGGGTGCCATAGTCCTAGGTGTCCTAAAACACAACAGAAGGATAATATGCAAAAGTATCACATAAGTGAAAAAATACCTGTTCCCAAATAAAACAGTAAAAGGTAGCATTTCATTTTTACCCATGGGAGAAACATAAAACAGTCTAGATATTTGAAATATGAACAACAGAAATTGTGTAGTTGTACCATATTATATTCACACACAAAACAAGGCTGGATGTAAAACAAAGGAGAGTAACAATAGCCGCATATCCTTGTTTGTACCAAAACAGAAATGCAACTTTGCTTCCCCACCCCCAAAAGAACAGGCAAGTGACATATTTTACTAACAAAGCATCAGTAAAATGCTAAAAGTGCTATAAAATGAACTGTCCCTGAAACATGTGTACATATTTAATACAGACCATTCCATTTTAAGCTATTGCCAATAACGTATACCTGAGAAATGTGCTGACAAACATGCCCATGCCATCAGTACACTTCTAAATAATGCATACAGATAACAGTAGCATTTGCTAATTAATATGTTATAAAAATATGAAACTGATTTTTCTTAAATGACATTTCAGCATTTGCAGTATATATCTGAAAACTGCTAACATATCTTCTCAAGTTCAGTAGTCTTCTGTGCAGATACATCCCAAATTAATATCCTCTTCTGTGTTCTCCGAATAAACAAGTCTCCTCACCTTCAGGTTCCCTAGCTATATGATTGCCTTCTTATGATGTAGATTCAGGGCTGTTAGCATGGTAAAGATGCAAATGAGGTGTGAACTCATTAGAATTGCTGAATCTCAAATGCTTTGTTCTGTGTAGCAGATGTTAACATAGTGCAGGCACTCCCTCGGTGTTTGTTGCTAATGTATTGCAATTGTGATTGATTACTGGTAGGGAGAAGGAAAACACAACAGAAATGCAGACTGCCCTACCTCCAGTGAGTGTGTCAGGTTAGACTTACAAAGTGTATATAAGTAATTTTATCAGGATTGGAAATGTAAGTAAGCAGCACACAATTCACAACTTCTGTTCATTAACATCCAACCTTCCCTTCATTTGTTGGCAACTGTATATTATTGTTATTTAATATCCTCACACATTTTAAGGACAAAGATATAGAATGCCTTACAGACTGCATGTCTCAGATTACTGGTCAGATAAGACAAGAATGTGCAACAAAAACAGTGAGGTAAGATAGAGCTGCATTTTTGCAAACAATAGTCATAAATGGTTGTGTGATCACTCAGTGCACTAAATACAAAATTTATACATGTACAAATAACTGTCATGTGGTTTCTTAGTATTGTGGATGATGTTGCAGTTGGTTGTATGCAGACTGATTTCAGTTACCTGCTGCAAAGTTGTTTGCGTGGCAAAGAGGGATAAGGCATCCTTACTGTATTCTGAAGGTTCATTGGAGTGAAAGTTCAAATCCAGACTTATGTAAAAATATTTCATGTGTACTAACAAACATTTTGTAGTGTTTATATCATAGATTGCTTTTCTTCATTTCAACTACTTTTTCCTTTCATTTTTTTGGCCAGTATTTGTATGGTGTACAGCTTATCTTAAACAAGGGAAACAAAGAAAATCAATGTCAGGTTTGTCTGTGCTTATCTTGTTTGTGTGACGCTTAGCAGTGCACAAACTGGGATTAGTGGCCCACACAGGAAGCAGACAGAACACCTGCAGAACACCTCAGAAAGGGCATATGTAAAAGTGCAAAGGTCAAAAAGAATACATTGTTACATATTGTGCAGTGGGTTAGTAAGGTTCCCCAACAGATGCAGTCATTGAACACATGCAGACAGGACATAGACAGCCAATAATTGAAAGTGGATGCATTCAATTAATTCTGTTGGACTCCACACAAACATGTTAAGCAGTATTGTGTGGCAGTTAAGACAGAGAACTTAAGAATGTGCAGGAATTTGTGGAAATGTCATGTCAGCAAGTCCTGTGGCAACAGGTGTAAGTGTAGGGCTGGCGTCCAGATGGTCCTGGGTTCTAGTACAAGGTGTGCAACCTATTTTTACTGTTGTGGCAGTGCAGTTTATAGCAATGAACTGTAAAATAGACAAGTGTTATTTCAACATTTTTGTGGCAACATGTGTAAGTGTAGGACTGCCTTACACATGGTCTTGGGTTCTAATACATGATATTCCAGACATTTTTTTCTGTTTTTCCATTTCCCATTATATTTATTCTCATTTAAAACACTTTAGATAGTGGAGCTGATATGAATTATATGTATGAGGGATAACACACCTTTGGTGTGTTTTCAGATGTATGACTGAGGGCATATTGTCTACTATATTTCTGCAAGTATAATTCTGCTATCTGGACTTGGGTGGCCTTCACAATTACATAAGACATATACACAACTGGATCCATATGCAAGAACATTGTCAGGTCACACACATACATGTGTAACACCTCAAACTCTCAGCTGTATTTATGAATGATTCCTGACTATGTCTGAACAGCACTTCTTCTGTGGCAAAGATGGAAAATTAACACTGTGGAAGAAAATATTTTGTTCCTTATGCCTAGGTTTGAATCCCACACTTTAAAGATCAATTTTACCAATGTATAAATCCAAAAACAAATGTGTCAGGTCATGACATTTATGCCCCCAGTGCACGTCTGCAAACTTAACTCATCTAACAGTTACCTTCCAATTTTCAATACATATTTCTAAGCTACATCACTGGACAACTCTCAAACTAAGTTCAAGTGTCAGATTAACCTTCCTATTTCAAATATTTATGTAATTACTGCTTGGCATTGCCGTGCTCCAAGTAACATCACACAAACATCATTGGCATCATTGCTTAGGTTTGTGCACTACCAGTAAATGTGATAACTGGAATTGGTGGGAAAGCATCATTTTCCATTACTCTAGGTTGGGTGTTAAACATAGCTGGAGTTAATGGGGAAGCTGCCTAGTTTAGAGCACAGAGGTGGAGTGTCCAGGAGTCCAGGATATTTATTGGCCTCCTGGTAAAGCATCACAGCCAGAGGCTTCTATGGGGGGGACTATTCTGGCTCCCATTGCAAGTCTGAGGCTTGGAGTAGTTTGTCTCAGGCTATATCCAGTGCTATTTGCATCCCACTCACTGGTGAACAATGTAGGCATCATTTTAATGATTTACACAGGTGCAAAAGAGATACCCTCAACCATTGGTTAACTGAATTTCAGTTATTAGAGGAACTGATACTTATATTTGCAGAGATGATAATGAACATTGAGTAGTGTTATGCTTGCCAGGAGCAAAAATAGAAGATGTGAAACAAGCTTTGGAATGCCTTAATGTAAGGAAGTATGGATCTGTTTTTATTCATGTTGGTACACATGATATCACCAACAAAGATTCTCTGACTTTTAGTTGGGAACTGACAGCCCTCCTAGATAGTATAGCTTGTACTGGTGTTAGGACATATTTTTCACAAATCACCTATAGAAAGGATAGTCAGGTCACTGTGAATGAAAAGATTTTTTGGATAAACACCTACATGAAAAAAAGTCCTGTTTTAAAAAATGGAAATGTGTAGAAAATCCAAGCCTTCTTTTGGGCACACTTGTTCAGACAGGATGGTGTGCATTTGTCTAGATCAGGGAAGATAATTTTTGCAGCAGGTATTTTGCAATATTTGACAAATGCTGGCTAGGATTTTTGCCAGGTCAAAAATGTAACAGTTCACAGATAGAAACATTTGATGCATCTCTGATGGTTTTTAATGCTAGGAGCATTAATAATAACATTTTTTTTATTAGAAAATTTGCTACGTTCCCACAAGACTGATGTTGTTATAGTTTGTGAAACATGGTTAAAGAACAATGACTGGAAACCAGTTCTGTCAGGGTATAAATGTTTTTACTGTAACAGACATTTTAACAAAAAATCAGGTGGAGGTGTTATAATAGGGATTAAAGATAGCTATGAGACTTGTGATTATTACATGTTCAGTGATAACACCAATACTACAGACTATGTAACTGTGACAATAAAGACAACTCTGGAACATACAACAATTGTTGGAGTGTACAGACCACCAAAGTCAAGTGCAGATGACCTAGAGGAATTCATACATTTCTTACATGAAACACAGGAGGGATGAATAATATTATCTGGGGACTTAAATTTACCAAAAACAGACTGAAATACTATTGATTCAACAACATTAGTAAAGAAATTATTCACAGAGTATATTCAGAAACAACAAATGCTTCAGATTGTAAAAAAAAAAAACTTACCAGGGGACGGAATATACTAGATATTGTTTGTGTTCCCAAAGAAATTACTGTAACTTCAAGTCAAGTTTTACCACCATTGATGTGCAGTGATCATGGGGTCATAAAGGTTAATTTGTTGATAGATAATTCTGCCAAACTGAAATCTAAGCCAAAGCACAGAAGGTTAATTACAGATTATAGGGAAGTAAAATAGTTACTGTATAAAACTAACTGGAGTGAGGTATTCAGTGGAAAAACTGCAGATGGAATGTGGAAAGTTTTGAAAGAGAAATTGAGTGCAAAAAGTCAAAAAAAATTTTAACATCAGGATCTAGGCATGCAACATCAGGGAGTATATTTCCATAAGAACAAGATATCTGCTTAAGGTGAGAGACAAAAAATATAAGAAATGGAAGATAGGTCGAACTACAACTTTGAAAACTGAAATAAATGAGCTGGAGAAACAGATTAAGCATAGTATTAGACAAGATCAAGAAAAAATTGAAAAAAAATTTATATAAAGCTATTGAGCATAATAGGAAACCTTTTTATAGATACATAAGATGTGGAAGGAGTAAAGATACACAAATTGATAAACTGTGTGCAGATTCTAAAATTTATTGTCAGACACAACAGATTATAGATATATTTACAAAATTTTATTCAAAACAGTTTGGCTCCACAAAAGGGGTGGCAACTTGTCCTAGTGACATCTAGGTAACCCCAGATACTGGAATCAAATTAAATTATATTGAAAACAAACTGTGCAAACTGGATCCAAACAAAGCACAGGGAGGAGATGGAATAAGTAACAATGACTTGAGAACACTTAAGCAAGCACTTACACTGCCATTACATCTATTATTCACTGGGTCATATAAATATGGGGAGATTCCTCAAGATTGGAGACGTGCACTTATTAAATCTGTCTTTAAGTGAAAGGGGAGTAGGATAAACCCAGAATCATATAGACCTTTAAGTCTACTTTCATGTTGTGTAAAAATAATGAAGAAGGTAGTATTGGATGAGTTATTGTCAGAACTGGATAGGTTGGGACTTGAAACCATATATCAGCATGCATATCTTGAAAATAGATCTATTACCACCTGTAAAATGATGTTCTATAACAATATAATAACAGCTATGAATGAAAAATTGTGTTGCGATGTGATTTATATAGATTTAACTTCAGCATTTGACAGGGTCATGCACAAAACACTGATCAATAAATTAGTACAACTATGTATTGATGTACTGTTGATAAGATGGGTAGCTGCATGGCTTACAAATAGGACATGGTAAGTATCACACACCAGCTGGACAGGTGAAATCCTTGGTTACAGTCAAGGTGCCCAACAGGGCTCTGTACTAGGCCCTTACTTGTTTAGATTGTATCTTTCAGACCTTACTTTTTTATCTGAGGTGTTCTACAGTCTATATGCTGACGACCTGAAATTGGGTAAACTGATTACAAGTGTTACAGATAAGGCATGTCTGCAAAATAATTTGACTAAATTGACATTTGGGCACAGGAGAATAATATGTTGATAAATACATCAAAATCTAAGCATATGAGATTTGGGAGACATAAACTGAAAGGTGAATATTTAATACAGCACACAGTGATTGAAACTATAGACTCATTTAAGGACCTGGATATATGGGTAGATTCAGCTATGTGTTTTTCTAATCATTTCAACCAATTGGCTAATGATAGTTATAGAACTATAGGTTGTATAAAAAGATTGAGAAAGTCTACGAAATCAAACATAATTAAGTCATTGTTTGTTAGTTATATCAGACCCAAACTTGAGTATGGAATAACAATATGGAAACCCTGTAGGAAAACAAGCATGAATAAACTGGAAAGAGTACAGCAGAAATATACTAAGGGCATCCATGGATGTGAAAATCTAAGTTATTATGAAAGACTAAAATATCTGAACATGTACAGTGTCTCTTACAGATATTTAAGAGGAGATCTTATTCAAGTATATAGGGAATTTAGGGACAACTACCTCTGGGAATGTTTGGGGTTATCAAAAAGTACTATACAATCATCAGATAACCTATGTAGAAGATTCTATAGGAATGAGAAGTTCTCTGACAGAGTAGCTGATGCTTGGAACAGACTACCTAATTACATTAAAACAAGTACTAGTTTAGATATTTTAAAGAACAGCCTGGACATTTGTTATGGGAACAAGTATTTTGGCATATTGGCAAGCTAGAAGGGCTTAATGCCCATGCTTGAAACATTTCTATGTATGTATGTATGAATTTGAGACTGCAGACATCCCACAGCTGTGCAAGTATGACAATAAGAGAGTATTTGTAATACTTAGAAAGATAAATATAGGCAAGACTGGTATGCATAATGCTCTTCTATTATTTTCTGTTCTTTCCTCAGCTAAAGCCAACATAGAGTTCAACTGATGTGCTCGTGCTGCTCAAATGGAGAGACTGAGGGAAGCAAGTAGTATATATGCAGCACAAGAAAAGCATTATTGTAGCTTTAAAAGTTAAAGATAGATTTTTGGATTTTTATACAATTGTAACAAATTGAGCATGCATATCCTAACTCTAACTCTAACCTAATTAGTCTGTAGCATGAACCATCTTTAGGAGTCAAATATAAGACTGTAATCAGAGATTCTGTGTTCAAATACCATGAGGCAGAACTATACAGTACTGCATTTCTTTAATAATATTTACATTAAATTAACCTCTATACAAGTGGCATACATGCCCTGCTGTTAACTGTAATCTATATAACTGGAACACACATATGTGCAATATATGCATATTTCAAGGATTACTTTCTCTGGGTATAGTGTGTATACTTAAATGTAAAACTTCAGATAAAATAGTTGTATAATTGTGTTAATGCATTGTATGTCACATATGATGATATTAGTTTTATCTCTATTTTTCTCTCACCTAACCCTTATTTCTCTTTTTTTATTTTCTATTATGTGTTGTCAAAATTTCTCCATGTCATCCATGTGTACCAAATCACTAAATGCTACGCAGCACACCGAGGTAGGCCAGCCCCAGTGGATTAGCCTGCCCACACTCCACTGGCTGCAGCATCGATGGCCAGCATGTCTGGGACCCAACCTCTCAGCCCCTGCACTACCTGTGCCCTCAGGTAGTACTGCCCCAGCAACTGGTGCAGTAGTACCCTCCGGGAGCAGTGGCAGAGGTAGGGATTTCATCATCTCCCAGGAGATGCCAGGGTTGGTGCATAGGGTTGTGAACTGCACCATTCATGTATGTCTACATCAGATAGAGAGGCTGCTCTCCCTCATGGTACTTAGGAGGAGAAGACATCATGCATTCCAACTGCCAGTAGACTAAGAGGACTATGATAACATCTACTGGGCGAGGATTCAATTATCACTGTCTCCATGTTTGATGGGCATGAGCGTGTGCTGTCCCCTCCCTAACCCCAATCATGGTGTCCCCCAAACTTTTGTGTCCCTCACCATCCCTGTGTCTTCTCTTTTTTGTCTTGTTTGTTTGCATTTGCTTTCTCAACTACCCAACTTACCTGAACCAGAAATACCTACATCCCTTACCCAGACGTTGTCTCTTACTGAATTAAAAAAAAGGGCACCTGTCCCACAAAAAATATTGTCCCATACATAGCTCTCCATTTTGCACACGTGTCATCTTGACAAATTTTATTTGGTCCAATTGTCCATACAACACAATTACATCACTGCCAGCCCCTCTGTGGAGGTGACAGTCCAAATTTAGCTAATATTTTGAACATATCAATTTTTACTGTTTAATAAATGGATAGCTATGATTCATTCCCACTTGCCTCCTGCACATTCCTGTATTGCTTTCTCTTTGTTCTTACTCCTGCTTGCTGCTCATTTCACCACATCCCTGTCTACCCCATTTTAACATTTATAATCTGATCGAAAAATAGAATCACACAAAACACACATAACCACCAGACCAATCAATGAATCCCTTCAATTTTTGGCCTCTGTGTTTGCATGGAGTTTGGCATCATGCATCATGCACCAAAGCCAAGTGACAGTGAGTAGCTTTACAATGCTGTGGTTACCTCTGTGCAATGCCAACACACAGCAACACATGTACTATAAAGAATTCATGTCATTGCATTATCACTGTTTATTTAAAAGTATTAGATACACCTGGATTTGAACCCAGTATCATTTGGGCTCAAAAATAAATGTGTTAATGCATTTACACCTGCTGTCACAGATTCAGCCAAACAGCAGGTGTGTTTCATAGACTCAGTACTAACTCTCAGACTTTTAGCACTGTGGCTTGCATTTGCCCACTGCTTAACTATATGCAAACAGGGAAAATACTGAAAATGTGTATCTTGCATACGCAAACACTTTGCCAACCACAGTGCAAACCTGCTGTACTATGCAAATTCAGTATTAGCATATATTAGTGCTGCTTACTGTCAATTTACTCTTTATGCCATGAAACTACATGTGGAAACATAAAAAGCTGAAGGCCTGATCTAAGAATATGTCACTTATTTACAGTGCAGACATGTGTTGCCTCCCCCTATGCACAGCATCCCTGGTGTTAACAATCTAAACTTCTATCACTATGTGTCCATAGTGGTAAGACATGCATTGTACATTGTGCACTTCATAAATAAGGGCATCGCATCCAAGAACAGGGAGTTCATAGATCTGCTATACTTGAACCTTATCAGACCACTTATTGAGTACAATGCTCCCTTCTGTATGTACCTCACCAGACACTTGCAGCAACTTTTCGGGAATAGGTTCCCCCTGCATGTGAAGCAGTGCTCCTCAATGACCCTATTCAAGTGCAACCTTGACAATTAGATGGGTGATTGTTAAGTCACACCAGGGCTGGCACCTATGTCCCTCATGGACAGGGACAGTCACTGCTGACCAGACAAGCACTCTGCTAACAATGAATATGTAACTATGCTCAGTAAGGCTACTTGGGTTTTTACATGGCTAGGCTTGTAAAGATCCTAGGGCTATTAGCCTACTAAACTCCTATGAACCTTTGAAACTATGAACCTATGCAGGCCTCCCAATATCTTCTCTCCTACACCCAGTGCTGATGTCATCCACTATAAGTTGTTCTGCAGCCTTGTAAAAGTCAGATTTGTGCTGTAAAGTACTGAGTTCTGTAGTCTGTGTGCTTAGATAGGTAGGGGTTCTGTTCTCACTACAGTCAAGTGTGTGTGTGTGTGTGTGTGTGTGTGTGTGTGTGTGTGTGTGTGTGTGTGTGTGTGTGTGTGTGTGTGTGTCTAGCCAGAAGAGCATACTTGTACATCTTAAAGTTGCCACTGCAATTCCATGAATTTACAGTATTTTGACACTTGCACATGCTTTCACATCCATTTTGTGCATGCCTCCCAACATGTGTGTGTGTGTGTGTGTGTGTGTGTGTGTTTCTAGCCAGAAGAGCATAAGTGTGTATCCTACAGTTACCACTCCAATCCTATGAACTGACAGTATTTTGACACACTTGCATATGCCTTCACATCCATTTCATGCAGGCCTCCCAACATCTTCTCTCCTACATGTACTGCTGATGTCATCCACTATAAGTGGTCCTGTAGACTTATAAAAGTCAGACTTGTACCATGGCACTTGCATAAAGTACTCAGCTCTGTTGTTGGTGTACTTAGATAACTAGGGGTTATGTTCTCACTGCAATCAACTGTGTGTGCATGTGTGTGTGTGTGTGTGTGTGTGTGTGTGTGTGTGTGTGTGTGTGTGTGTGTGTGTGTGTATGTGTGTGTATGTGTGTGTGAGTGTGTGTGTTTGTGCACTTGGTTGACATTACAGAGAGCCTTTACACCAGCATGTGGGACCTGTTATTACCAATTTCTCCTCACCAGAAACTGTTGATGTCATCAGCTATAAAGTGTTGTTTGAGACAGTTCAAATTAGACATGAGCTGTGGTGCTTGCCTTAAATATAGAGTTCTGTAGTAGGTCTACATAGATAGGTAGGGGGGGGTTCTATTCTTCCTGCAGTCCGCTGGTGTGTGTTTGTGCACTTGCTTGACATTAAAGAGAGTCTTTTACACCAGCATGTGGAACATTGTTATTATTATATTCTCCTCACCTGAAACTGCTGATGTCATCAGGTATAAATTGTTGTCTGAGACAATCCAAGAAAGATTTGAGCTGTGGTGCTTGCCTTAAATACAGAGTTCTGTAGTCAATGTATGTACACTGCTGATGTCATCAGCTATATCTGATTTGTGGTTGTTCACCATTCCCACCAGGGCAGGGTCAGAGACTGGCCTAGAGGCCAGGCAGAAGTAACCTCATCCTATATGATACAGATTACAGTGTCATGGCTTTCAGTCTTTCCACATATGTCATGGCATGGCTTGTAGGCCTTGTGTTTTCTTGGTGAGGAAACCCCTGTGGTCTGCCCAGCTTCTGCATGTGTCTGTTGAGGTATGTGCAGAAGAGAGCATTATACTCTATTAGTGCTCTGATGAGGTTTGAGTAAAGTGCTCTAATATAATCCTCAAATCTGAATATTATGGTGTGTCTTATGATGTGCAAAACATAGGCTTTCAATACCAGTGGTTGAAATTCAGATTGCTATCTACGTGTAGCCACAGTGCTTGCATCACTAAGTTTCAGCATAGTGGGACTGTTGTTAGTGCTGTAATTAGCAGGGACTTTTGCTTTACAGAAGGAAAAAATAAAGACACATTTGTGCATTTATTTGTAGACCATGTGGGTTTGTCACCACTTATTTGTCTGTGTTAGCATCTCCGGTCGTATGTTATCATTATAGGTGGACTCAATGATTTTACCCAATATGCAAGAATCAGCAAACAAGGTAAGCCAAAGACTGTATGCTTTATTCTGGACTGTCAACAAATATTTATTTATTTATTTATTTATTTATTTATTTATTTAACATTTGTTTACCGGGATAGTCCGACTGAATTTCATAACTTACAAACATTGTAGAAGATTACATTGATTACAAACACTCGAATTTGACATAGTTTTATACAAGTAGTTAAATAAAGTCATAATAGTGTATAATTAGAATTTTATAAAGACAATGAGACTTGAGAGAGACAACAGATAAATGAGTGGCCTAAGTTCATCAAAGTAAGAAGTAAAATAGCATAAAATAGATGTCTTGGGATAAAAGAAAATCAATTTGGATATGGAACGAAGGAAAATTTGGTAGGATAATGTGAGAAGAGTAGAGGAAAGAAGAATTTTATGGGAGAGGGAAGAAGTGAGAGAATGATAAGGCATATAGGTGACAGATAGTGTGAGTTAAT